>NW_006790200.1:404918-409316 GCF_000442215.2 Lipotes vexillifer | reverse complement strand
CGCCAAAGAAAATGCGCTTTGAGAGTCTTTCTCAGTCCATGGTGCTGAGAAATTTCATGTTGATGTGCCTTTATGTAGTAGGTCCTTTTCTCATTCATTGTATTTTGGGCCCCAAACACTTGGTAGGTGCCTTTATTCTGGAAGCTCCTATCATTCCAGGAAATTTTGTTGGAACAGTTGGTCTGTTCTTCTTTGCCCACCCTGTAGACTTTAGGTTTCAATTTTCTCTTGTCTGCTAAGTCATTTGCCACTTGCTCTATATGTTTCCAGCTTCCAAAAATTTTGTTGGCATCTCTTCCTTGAGTGCTGTAGCCGTCTCTCTATTTCTTTGTCCTTGTAACTTTAAAATTCACTTGTTTTAGGGGGGTTGTAGGAGGTGGTGGAGATAATTCATGTTTAACTAGAAGTCCTACACAAGAAAATTATTTCTGTTTATTCTGGATACACTGGTTCTCCATACCTGTTGTCTTAGTCTGCTTGGGTTGCTGTAACAAAATACCATAAACTGGTACATGTACTTTTCACGGTTCTGGAGGCTGGAAGTCTGAGATTAGGGTGCCATAATGGTCGGTTTCTGGTGAAAGCCTGCTTCTTGGCTTGTAGATGACAGCCTTGCTGTTGTATTCTCTTGTCCTGTCTCTTCTCTTTTTTTATTTTTAAAATTTAATTTAACTTAATTTAATTTTTTACTGAAGTATGATTTACAATGTTGTGTTAGTTTTTGGTGTACAGCAAAGTGATTCAGTTATATACGTTATGTTCTTTTCCAAATCCTTTTCCATTATGGTTTATTACAGGATATTGAATATAGTTGATCACAGGAAGGCGGTATATAGTTTATTTTTCCAGTTGTATTTTGACTAGCAGACTGCTCTAGCACTGTCGACTGTGTAGACGATATGTAAGAAAAATAATTTAAAATCTTAGAATCTTCTTGGCTTCTCGAGGTGTTCTGGAGAACTTTACCTTTTTTAGTTGTGTAAGAGCCATTTTTTTTGTTTACTAGATAAATATTTATAAATGTTTTCACTGGGTTGATGCCACCTTTTTTGAGATGATGAGTCTCAACACCCTTCAAGGCCCATTTCAAAATCCTGACTCCCCTGAAGCCCTGGCCCTCACTGACTCTTCCAATGCAAAATGAATTCTGCCTTCTCTTAGTAATTTTTGGTTATAGCACTCATCTTGGCAGCTAGTTTAGTGTTTTATTTTTTATTTGTTTTCCTGTGTATATCCTTTGTTATTTATTTTTTTTTACTGCGGTACGCGGGCCTCTCCCTGTTGTGGCCTCTCCCGTTGCGGAGCACAGGCTCCGGACGCGCAGGCTCAGCGGCCATGGCTCACGGGCCCAGCCGCTCGGCAGCATGTGGGATCCTCCCAGACCAGGGCACGAACCCGTGTCCCCTGCATCGGCAGGCGGACTCTCAACCACTGCGCCACCAGGGAAGCCCTATCCTTTGTTTTTACAAGTAGATTGTACACTACTTGAGACGTGTGCATTGTATCAGCTTTTCTTTCTTCCTCAGGCTTCCTAAGGGAGATGGCACAGTTTTCTGTAGCTGTGGCTCATGATTAGGGGCAGCATTCCCAAGTATGTAGAAACCCCCTCAGGTGGTGCCACCATTCGTCTCCCCTCCCTCCCCAGTGTATTTTATAGTGCAGCTTATTTCCTGTAATACTTAACTCTGGGCATTCAGGAAGTATTTGTTGATTGAATTGGACCCATGGCAAGTGTGATATGATGATAAGAATAGAGGCTTGGAGAGGTTTTGTCTCCCTCTCTCTCTCTGTCACCTCTTAATTGAGTAATTACAGGTAAATCAACCTCTTGTAGTTTTTTGTTTTCTCATGGAAAACAAAGAGACTATTAATATCAAGGACTTGATATTAAATGAAAAAACTCTGTATGATTGTTTTTCTGAGATCAAATAAAAGTTAAGAAATATCAAACTAAGTACTGTGTTGGTGCCAGTTTCTAAGAAAGTTTTCACAGTCCGTGGGTTAGGGAGAAAATTTTTTTATTTAGATTTGTCTTTTCTACTTTATAAATTTGAAATTTATCTTTTAATGAAATATTGGTAGTTCTAGTTTGTTGCTTTTTCTAAATCTAGGCAAGATGAGAAGTTGGCAACCTTATGTTTATTCTTATAATTTGAAGGAAATTTTATCTGTTAAGTCTAGGAGTCAGAATGTGCTTTATGCCTTAAAACCTGTGACACCCCAGTTGGGGGACAGGTTTCTATATATTTAGTTGTTAGACTAAGCTTGTTAATGTTCCTTTTCAAAGTTTCTATCTTTACTGATATTTTGTCTGCTTGAACTATCAGTTTCTGATAAAAGTGTATTAAATTTCTCATTGGAGTTGACATTTTCTCAAAGGGTTAGTTTTTACTAGATATATTTTTGAGGTTATGGTATTAGGAACATTCAAATTCTTGCATGTTAAGTGTTCTTGGTGGGTTATTCCTTTTAATGTTATGTGGTGTCTCTCTTATCCCTATTAATACTTCCTTTTCCTTCGCTCTGTTAATATTTGACTTTTAATATGTGCGATGAACCATTTGAATAAGTAGATTTATTTCTACTGTCTGAATTTCATATTTTCTGAATCTTATTTTGCTGCTTTTTTTCCCTTCTGTTAAGATTCCTAGTTTTCTGCATTTCCTTCCTTTTTTCCTCCTCTTTTGATTGGAAGCCATAGATTGTATTTCTGTTCTTTTAGTGGTTACTATTAAGCTTTTCAGCCACAGTGTTCTGACAAAACCATGAGCCTAACTCCAACTTACAGGATGAACCCAGTCTTCCACTGGGGAGCACTCTGAGCATCATTTCCCTTCTGTGGAGATGTTTATCTTTTATTTGATCTCAGCTTTGTCTTTTGGATTTCTCTTTTACGGTTGTCTTTCATGGCTGTATATATAGAGTGGAAGAGGTTTTCCAGAGTGAGCACAGCATACCAACTCTACTCCAGCCATTCTTCCATCCCGCCATCCCACTGATTTGCATACCTGCACGTAATAGGCATTCATTATTTGTTAATTGATACATATTTATATCGGTGCATCTTGTTCCTTCTGTTTGTTTTAGTTTTACTCACTTTACTTTTTTCAGCTTTAGATGGAAAGGAAAGTGGAGGGAACAGTCCCACCCAAACCTATGGAAGATGTTTTCACTAACTACCCACATGGAACTTGATGGAGTGCTCAGTGCTAAGAGAAGAAAGGAGGTGTAGAGAATTTAGTCGGGGACAAAGCAACTTTAGAGTTCTACTGTGAATTGATAATATTTATTGATAGTAATCTCATTGTAGACTGGTTCCATTTTGTTAGGTTTGTTAACTGTTTTGCTCTGTAAACACTACAGATGCCAATTTTTCTTTTTGAGGGAACCAGGAGAGCGACACTGTACGTAGCTATGATGATGGTGGCTGAGTTTTGCAAGCATTGCTGTTCTGACCTAATGTTTGCTAGGACAATCTGAGATGGTGGTGATTACAGGAGTGCCGCTCTACCATCTTCCTTTTTCAGGAGGTTGAAGTTAGTTATGAAGAGAGGATTAAACCAATAAACTTGTTAGTGCCTGATGCTGAAATATTGAGAATATTGTATCTATGACTAGGAAGTGATCTTCAGGTTAAAAAAAAAAACCCAAAACAACCCCGAACCAGGGGAAAATACCAGCAGCCTGGGGATGATAATTAGGGATTGGCAGATAGATGGGCTAATATCCTTTATATTCATTCCCAGGCTTAGCTCTCTAACATCATTATCCACACGCTACCTAAAAGCACCACGTTTTGTGTGTGTGTGTTTGTTTTTTGTTTAAGTGGTTGGCCGATGCAGAGTGGGGATTGAGATGGGATGAGAGCCCTCTTTATTAGTAATGTCAATCTGTAAATCAGGGATTGCCTGTTGAATCTACTTCTGTTGGGTTGAGTACTTCCTGTAAGGTGAAGAATTGGAAACATTTACTGGTGGATCCCATTTATTGGTAGTGGGGGAAGCCAACCCTTTGCTATGGTTGCTGTGTTGCCAGAGGGGAGACATTTGTGTTTTTTTTTGTGTGCCATAGTGATAAAAACAAAAGGGATCTGGTAAGCCCTTAAATTTGACTGTGGTGGTTTGTAGGTTTGACCTTTTTTTGATGACTTCGATTTGGATCTCTGAATTAGAGACCCAGTGTTAAGAAGCCCAGTAGGGGGCTTCCCTGGTGGCGCAGTGGTTGAGAGTCCGCCTGCCGATGCAGGGGCCACGGGTTCGAGCCCTGGTCCGGGAGGATCCCACATGCCGCGGAGAGGCTGGGCCCGTGAGCTATGGCCGCTGGGCCTGCGCGTCCGGAGCCTGTGCTCCGCGGCGGGAGAGGCCACAACAGTGAGAGGCCCACGTACCTCAAAAAAAA
>NW_006790200.1:373175-404900 GCF_000442215.2 Lipotes vexillifer | reverse complement strand
AAAAAAAAAGAACCCCAGTAGGTGCAGATTTCAGAGAAGCCATTTATTTGATACAGCTTTCAGACCCCCGCTGGGTACACTGATGATCATGCGCCAGGTAATAAGCAAGGTTGTTGGACAATTTGATTGTAAAGCCCACTTGGTTAGTCTGGCTTTGTGGGAATAAAGATGCTCAGGAAGGTCTGCTTATACTGTAGAAGGGAAATATTGAAATCTATTGCTGTCTCCTAAAAGTAGATGATTTTGAATCATAGTTAAAGATCTTTAATTTTTCTACTTTAAGGAATAAAAATGCTGTTGCCATGTTATTTGGATTAAAAAAATTGCTATAGATATATGTTAACAATATAATTTTAGGCACAGTAAGATTGTTTGTTTATACGGTTTATCTTTTTAATCCCAGTAAGAAAGTAGGGAAATCAGTTTTGTTTAGTTAAAGAAAAAAGAGAGGAAAGGTAGTTTGTCACTACTGAGCTCTACCTTTTGGAGGGGGAGGGCTTCTCTGTGCTAGGTCCCCTCCACGGTTTGGGGCTACTACTTCTGGGAGCTTAGATTTCAGATCAGTGTCCTCTTGTTCCCCAAGACCTTACTAGAAAGAATGGCCTGTTTGTGTTCCATGTTTAGTGTTTCCCAAACAGTGTTCACTTCAGTTTGAAAAACACAGGATTAAGCGTAAACATGTTTCTTTATTTTAGGACTTATCAGAATCGAATAGAGGTATTTGGATTGTGAATTTCTAAGAGGGGGCTATCCTAAGCGACATTTCCAGAACTTGAAATAGTAGGGTTATTAATATCTCCGTAAATGGACTATTAATCTTGTGACTGTTTTAAGCAGTCCTTGCATGTATTCGTGGTATTTTAGAGTAGTGATTTCCAAACTTAGTTGATCATCAGCATCACTTTGGGTTGCTTAGAAATTTTTTTCTTTTTAATTTTGAGTTGATAATACGTGATTTAAATTCAAAAAGTGTACATTGGCACTCAGTGAAAAGCTTTCCCTCCCTGCTGTGTTTCCTAGCTGCCTACTTCCTTTCCTCATAGATGACTAAATGTTATTCCTTCCAGAGACATTTTATGAATGTGCCATAATTTATTTAGCCAGAATATAAATTACTGAGTCTTGTATTTGGAGATTTCTGATTTAGTAGGTTTGGGTGGGGTCTGGTAATATGTCTTTTAAAATATTCCTTAGACAGTGGATGATTAGCCAGGTTTAGACACTGTTATTTCAGATGGTACACGTTACTTTTGCATGTGACAGATTATCCAATTCTTAAAACAACTCTGTGAAGCAGATATGGTAAGCACCATTTTTGGCAGAGGTGGAAACATGAGAGCAGGAGATGTTAAATGACCTATTCAAGGTCACGCTCCTTTTTTAATGGTGGAGCTGAGACTCAAAAAAAAAAATCCAGGGTTCTTTTGGGTATCTAGGTAGAACTTGGTTGGCACTAACTTTGCCTTTTCATGGCTAGAATGCTGATAATTGGCTAAACAACCGAAAAAAAAAAAAACCAAACAAATAAAACATTAATTATGGGTATTTATATCCAATTCTTCCTATCTTGGCACAGCATTAAATGTTGGAATATTTTATTGCATTACTTGCCAATAGATGTCCAGTAATTAGACTTTCTCTAGTTTGCATTTTAAGGTGCTTAGCCAGTTAGACTCACGTTATCAGTTTCAGGCACTTATACTGGCGAGTTGCACACAGACTTTTATCTGTACTTTTGCTTCCTGATGAGCTCGCTTTCTCTCTTCCCTTTGCTTCCAGCTTCCTTTTGGCCCCTTCAGTACATTTCCTTAACATCAACCCAGATTAAGCCACGGAGGAGGGGGAGGAGGGAGGGATGGAGGGAGGAACAAGACTGTCCTCTAAGTGGAGGGACTGGGAGAGTATCCCCAGCTGTGAAGTACCGAGTGATTTCCTTGTCTGTCTGGTAAACTCTTTCTGGGGATGATTCTCAAAGAAAGTTAAAAAAAGTTAAAGTAAAAAATTCTTCTTAGTATTGTAGGACCGTTTGATTTGGGGTAGAACCTCCGTGGGGTTATTTTGTAGGACAATATTCCTTTGGTGTGTTTTAAAAAACCTAGTCTCATAATATTGGCCTCATAGCAGAACAGCTAAAAATCTTTAGAATGACTATGAAAAGAATAAAAAAGCTGCAAATCCACCATTTTGAAGCAGTGTAGGACTTAGAGCAGGGACATGAATTCCCATTCATTTGTTCAGCCACCCATCCATCAGCTGTCAGGTGCTGGGGATTTAGAAATTAGTAAAACCCGGTTCTTGCCCTTCATAGAGTTTGTCAAGCCGTGAAAGAGACAAATATTTCATCAAACAAGTAGTTACAGCATAAGTACTGTGGAAGGAAGTATGCCCCAGGGGACTCAGAAATGCCTAGTTTAGCCTGGAGTGAAAGGTGAGTTAACGTTTCCAACAGGTTCTTTCAGCCTACCCTCCAGGGACTAGTAGCTATAGACGTGTACAAGGCAGTGGCGTATAGTTTATTCTAGGCTGAAGGAATAGGTGTGTACAAAAAAAATAAGGCGCTCTCTGGTGGTCTAGTGGTGGGATTCGGTGCTTTTGCTGCTGTGGACTGGGTTCAGTCCCTTGTTTGGGGAACTAAGATCCAGCAAGCTGCGAGGCGTGCCCCCCCCCCCCCCCCCGCCCAAAAAAAAGAGTACTTTGTGAGTATAATCTAGTGAAGGACTTGGGAGAATATAGTGATATTTGGGGTATAGAGTGCCCAGGAAGAGTGAGGAGATGAGATTGGAGGTAGTAGGGGCAAGAAAAGAAGGAATCTCTCACTCTTGTGAAATAACCCATGCGCAAAATACACAGAGTTAGAGTGCGTCTACGGATTTCTAGTTCCAAGAATTCCCAGACTTAGCTGTCATTCTCTTGGTTCCTCGGGTTCCTACAAGATCTCCAGATTCAAATTGGGCCCTATTTAGTTTGGCAACCGGTTCAAGCTAGAACTTGGCAGATTTGAAGCAGCAATATATAGAGCAAGCTATCCAAAGATGAAAAATATAGTTCAGTAATAATGCTAATGGCTGCCATTTATTGAGTGCTTAAGTGCTTGGCTCTTTCCAAGGTACATTACAAAATTACCTTTAATCCTTATAGCAGCCCTACCAGACAAGTGGTTTTATCTCCATTTAACAGACCAAGATACCTTCCAAGCTCTGGGAGGTTAAAGTAAGCTTGCCCAAGGTTACGGAGCCAGTTAATGGAAGGGATGGAATTGAACCCAGGTTTGTTAGTCCGACACCACAGCCCATTCTTTTCCCACTCCACCATGCTGCCCCTTGTTCCCAGGGCAGATGGAATGGCAGCTCAGGAATGTAAAATGACCGTTTCAGAGGCAGTAAAACTGCCTTTTCATCTTCGATGTTAAAAGGGCAACAAGAAGCCATCCCAGTATCTGTCATTTAAAGAAGCTTTCCTGAATTTAATGGCATCAAGATCCTTGGTCAGGAACCTAACCTCCTAATTGTCTTGTTTTATGGAAAAATCAGATTTCATCACAGGTATTTTCAGTTTAGAGTTCTATCTCAAGGACTGAATACCTTGCCAAATGGTAGTATTTATATTACAAAGTGTGTCAGTTATCTCATGAGACCTTTGATTTGTATGTAGAGTTAAAATTGGGTTTGATGTTGCAGATATTCAGAATGTGGCTATGGCCTAAGGGTGAAGAAAAACCAAGACTTTTCTCTTGAAATTTTGGCTGGATGCTACACTTTTTGGACAGGAGCACTAAAGGAAGTCTTCTCACCCTGTTAGCACACAAGTTAACCAAGTTTGAGTCTTGTACATATGTATAGTCTTACTGTTAAGCAAGTGAAATTAGATGAGACAGAAATACTTAGGAAATTATCAAGAAGAATTAATGTATAAAGGCCATATCTTTTATCTTTTCCTACCGAATTTCTTGTCCATTTGGCATGTGTATTTTCCTTTTCCTGTTTTGAATGGAGTTGAAAATAACACAGTTGGTTTTGCTTTAAAGGAAAATGACTCATTTTCTTGTATTCAGTATTTAGTTTCTCAGAGATGTGTTTATCTTTCAAATGGCACAGTAGTTTGGGATTTTGGTCTCTTTTTCATTTTATTATGAAAGATGTTATTTATGGCACTATATAGGAATTTCTAACCAGAATATTTTCTGTGTTAAGGGAAGAAATTATTTGTAAGTATAATGTCTTTTTTCTATGATAGTTGCAGAGTGTTTCTATTACATGAATTTTCTCATCTTAGTTTTATAGAAATCTTTGCGCAGTTTCAACTGAAAACCATTTTAGGAGGAAGAATTAAAAGAATTTCCCATTTAAAATTTGTATCATTTTCTCAGTTTACAGTATTTATTTAGAAACTTCTATTTTTTGGTCTTGAATGTATCTTGAAACTGAATGTCCTGTATTATTTATTTAGGGTAAAAAGAACACATTTTATAAACTGGTATTTGTTCTCTCCATAGCACAAAGTATGTATAAGTCCTACCTATTATTCCTATTATTCAGGAAGCTGACAGATGGGTTTTTTCCTCTACAAAAGCCATCATTGTGTGACTTGGGGTCTTTTAAAAGTAAAGTCAGATGTTTGCTACCTGGCACCATTTTTTCTTGGGTGGGCAAAAAAGTGAGAAATCGTCAAGTCAAATCTAAAGAAATAAAATGTGGTTAAGACTTAACGTCTAAGCAAAGATATATTAGGGATCAACTTACAAGCTGGGATTTGCATTATAAAACTGAACAGATTACTCTTCACCAAGGAAATATCCTTTTTTAGAGGGTGGGAGGAATAATCTTTATCAGTGGTCTCAAACTCAAATGCCTACAGGTGCTGGGCAGGTAAGGGCACCTCTAGTCACCACTAGGCAATATAAGCTTGGTTGCTAGATCTCATTTTTCAAGAGAAGCTAGAAATCTGAAAATCTGTCTGAAATTTTCCAGTTTTACATGTTGGCCAAGAATCTTTAACAATCTTTTAAAAATTTAAAATGCCATGTGATTCAGTATCGTGTACATCTGTAGGGTGGCAGTTTGTGACTTCTCCTTAAGGCTCCCCCCTCACCCCTTTTAGTAATTGACTACAGCTTTTGCATATAAATCTTAAAGAGGTTCTTTCTGATCCTTGCCTCTACTGCCTCCCCCTCCCCTATTGAAATGATAAACATTTAGTTCCTCATGGGTACTAATACTAATACTATCAGGAGGGCAGGATTAAATTTTTCATATGCTTCATGCTATGTTATGCTACATTGCTGTACCATTTTACATCTAAAGAGAATCATGCATGGGGGTAAATTTATTCAGAGTGCAAGACAGACCGGGGGGGTTTTAGTATTAACAGTATTAAGAGTTCATTAATAGGGTTTCAGATTCTCCATTCTAACCAACCTTTTAGAAACCATCACTTGTTGAGTTTCGGTGTAGCGATTTTTTTTCTTCTCTGTGCGTGTTGTCTAAACAACTATATTGTTTCTCTCATTAGCCACCCTCCCCCGATCCCCGATTCCTGAGAAATCCTGAAGTTGGGAACCCATGATCAGGGTTAAATTCACACAGAAGCAGTACAAAATGGATTTTTAAAAATGTATCTGAAAATTGAATGTCTTGAAGTTAAATTTCAGACCTACAATGAGAGTCTTTCATAATCACACAGATGAAGGGAATCACCCCTAATCTGCTGGTGCTTCTTGTTTGGGCCAAGGCAACCCTAATCCCTCCAGGCTCTTCCCAGCCATCCTCAGACCCATGGGTCAAGGTAGCTGCTAATATTTTAAGTCACAACGCAGAGTGGGTAGGTGGGCTGAAAGCCTTTATCTTGACCACACATAAACAAATCCACAGTGCAGCAGTTGACTTCTTCCATTTTACACCCAAGACGCCCTCAAGGGCCTCTCCTTTGAGCATATCTTAGGTGGCTTGCTCCAGGATTGTGTGAAAAGGGATTTGGGGTTGGGATGCCCACTGTAGTGGATTGAATAAGCTAGCTCCAGGCTTTCAGTTTGCTGGTGGGGGTGGGAATGTGCCTGGCACAAGTAAATGGCCATCTCAAAATGCCCTCTGCAACTATGCCCAAAGTACATCCTTTTCTCACATTACAGTGGCTGCCAGGCAGGACCATCGTGTGATAGCTTGAATTTATTGTTATTGTTGATGATGTGGATAGTTGGCATGCTAGGAATGATTTCAGAGGGGCAATATATATAGTGTGGTGCAGTAGTTTGTATAAAGGAACAGTGTTGTGGACGTACTCCCTATACTCAGGCAAGTGCATGACGATATAGTGGAAAGACCATGTTCTGTGGTTGGAGGTGGGTTTGGCGCCTCTCTCTGCCATCTATCTAGTAACATAGTCTTTGCTCCAAGAGGGGACAAAAAAGTGCCCTTTGATTGCTTCTTCAGTTTTAAGTTTTAAACTTTAGATAGTTTGCTTTTGGAGAAATGTCAGAAATATTCCTACAGTATTTCTTCTTCTGCAGGAAGGTAATCTGGGTACATTTGCATTTTGGCAATACCTGCCTTCTCTGACATGGATGACAAGAGGTGATATTTAAGACATTTTCTGCAGGAGTCTATGATTTAGTGTTGTAGGTAACCTTTCACTGACTGGCTGTTGTTTCTTTGTATGAATTATTAAGGCCTATACTCCAAAATGGATCTGTAAAAGTTTTATTCCATGGATGGTTATCTAGAGAGTAGAGTGAGGTCACTTTAAAGGTAGTTTGCTAATATGATTATTGGTGAGTGGTGAGTTATTAAATGTTTTTGCTGTGTTAACTAGTCTGCTTACAAGATTTGTATGGGCGACTATCCTAAAAGAAATCTGTATATTCACACTTTTCTTGCTTGTCCTAAACTTCAATTTGAGGTGGAAGACCTAAGGAGTAGTTTTGTTGAGTTGAAGATCAGGAATCTTTTCTGCCTCTGAAATGTATTGTAACAAGTATTATTGTACATTTTTCACTGTTGGAACTGTTATCTGTAAAGAAGTGGAAGAGTGGGGAAATACTTGGTAAGTTTTATCTCTTCTTTGCTTCAAGTCTGAAGCTAGCTCAGATTGAAACACAAATGACTAGAATGTCAAGTAGACAGTAAAGGTCCTTTGTGAGGGAGAAGCTGTAGATTTATGTAGGAAGAAAATCAGAGCTACCAGAAAAGTACATGGAGGAGGTAGCATTTGAGCTGGGCCTGAAATAATAATAATGTTCCTGGAGGAAATGTACTGGGGGCAGATTATGCCACTTTCTACCATTAAAGTGAGTACTGATACACGTGAAATGTGGGTGGGTATGCCTGATCTTACAGTTCCAGGGATAGCAAAAGGATCATCTTGTAGAAGGTGGGCTGTCAGGAATATCTTTATGTCCTGGAGAACTGGAGCCTTTTAGGAATCCAGATATACCTAAACTTTTTACCTTTAGAAATTTAGCTAGGAATCTAACAGGTTTCATTTTAGGGGTGTGTGTGTCTGAACAGATGGCAGGGGATTTAGGATTAGGGCAGGGAATTGTAAAACCGAAGAACCTGTGTTAAGTGCTACTGTCAATTGAGGGCCATCAAAAGATGACTAATCTTTGAAATTATAAGGTTAAATTTGGGGGAAATGAGACTGAAATTGTAGGGAATTTCAAGGGCAGCTATGAGATACGTTACCCTCTAGCAAGTACTGTTACACTGATTTCTCTATTAACATCAGTTTGCTGTTACCTTACCTTGGTGGTCAAAAAAAATTCCAGCCTCTCAATCTGTAAAATGTCTATAAACTTGAAGGAATGAAATAGGTTATTGAATCAGAATATAGGATAAATCTTTGGTGTAGGAGTACTAAGGATTGTCAGAAGCTCACTGCTTACCTATCCATTGTGTGTTCTAGCCACCTCACAAAGGCTTTCCTGCCTGTCTCTGAAATGAGATTAAATGCTGTTAGGTTATTTTGTAATGTTATGCTGTGTTCTTAAAATTGTTTTCCTTCACAATCACATGTAAAGATTTATTCTGAAATGGAATTGGTGAGCTGTAGGGTGGTTTACATTTTACTTTAAAAACAGGGAAAACTTTTGTTAATATCGCTGTGAGAGGAAATATAGTTAATAACTTGAAGCATTGTAAGCTTTTGGAGGAAGATCCTTTAAATTAGATGAGTGCCTAATACTTTTGTAGAGACATTTAGTAACTCAGTAAATTTAAATGAATATGATCAGTGGCCTGCGGTTCTGGGATTTACATGTCTGCTGAAGACTATAATGTAAAGGGGAACAAAGTACTCCTTATTTTATAGTTAGTACCTTTTTTTTTTTTTCCCCTTTGCTTGAAGGTTTCTTTGTTAGTGTTATCTGGGATCCATGTAAACTAATGTGTATGGGGCCAATTTAGTCATGATAACTATCTTGAGATTTGGAAAAATGATATATTTTCTGTAAATTTTGCGGATTGAATTTAAGAAATTAAACAAATTTGATATTTGGGGAAATATTCTAAGTGTCCACATAAAATTAATTTGTGTGTGAAAGTTTCAGATGGGTAAGATGAAATTGAATATGACAGTTAGTAAGTGCTGTTTCCATATAAACATTACATAAATATCTTCCATTGATATATTTGCTTTTCATACATTCATAACAATTTCAGGACTGAAAAGAACCAGAGAGGACTATTAGTCTTTCTTCACATAGATGAGACCAGAAACTTAGTGGGCTTAAATGAACCCAGTTGGTAGTAGTAGATGAGCTGGGAGTAAACCCCAGATTTCTTGCTATCCAGTGGGTATTATTTCCAGTACAAATGGGTGTACATTTCAAATGGAGTCCACCATGATTTTCTTTTTTTTTTTCTTTTTTTTTTTTTTTTTTTTCTTTTTTTTTTTTTTTTGCTGTACGCAGGCCTCTCACCGCTGTGGCCTCTCCTGTTATGGAGCACAGGCTCCGGATGCGCAGGCTCAGCGGCCGTGGCTCGCGGGCCTAGCCGCTCCGCGGCATGTGGGATCCTCCCGGACCGGGGCACGAACCTGTGTCCCCTACATCAGCGGGCGGACTCTCAACCACTGCGCCACCAGGGAAGCCCCCACCATGATTTTTAATATTAGAAAATTTGATGTCAGTAAACATTTCTTCTGTCCCCTTCCTAACCTGAAATTTGCTTTTGAGTTCTTGACTTGTTATTTTCTAGCATCTTGATATCCTCAAACCTTACTTTAGTTTTATAGATATTATTTGCCTGGAATGATATTTGGAGCCATGAAAGCATCATTTAATTCTTAATCTCAGTTATTGTCCAGCTTTGAAAAAGCTTTGACAAGTTTTGCCGGCCACCCCCCACCCCCCCCAACCCCTGGGCCACCGCCGTATTCTTTGTGAAAACGCTAGAGACAGTCTTGGGCTAAGAAAACAGGAATGGAAATGAATGGGTTTAGTTGTATGCTGGTAAAAAAGTTATCTTTCGAAAGTGTCACTACTATGGCTTTTGGGAAATAAAACCTTTCTTAGTCTTTTCTCACAGTCTGGCTCTAGTCTGTAGTCTGGTGAGGAGTTTTATAAATTACTCATAGTCAGTGTGGGCTGAGGAGAAAGAGAACTCCTGCCTCTGCTCCGGGTCTTCTCAGGGCTGTTGTTATTGCCCAGAATGGAGCCTCTCAGTTTGGAGCCTCCTAGTCTATTTTCTTCTCCCCATTTTCTAGTCAGCCTTCTCTCAGAGCTCATGAGTTCCACAGTGCATTATTCTTATGGTGTTTTATCTTGCCTTGAAACACAGATATGTGCCTTATAAATGAGCAAACTGGGATTTGGTCAAAAAGCTTGACTTTACAGGACTGAAGAAGACACATTTTTGTTAATGAAAGGCTAGAAAAATGAAAATGTATTTTATTGAGGGCCAAGTCACACATGATCTGATACTATTCTTTGGGAGTGAGAATAAAATCACTTGTGAGTATTTACTTCTTGGTAGACAAATTAAGTATGGCATCATTTGAAAGTTATTTTTGCTTAGAAATACGATTTAGTGTTGGACATTTGCTTATGCATATTTTAGTGTTTGAAAGATACTACTCATCGTTGAACAGTGGTTAGAACTTTACTGGATAAAGTAAAATTGAAGGACAACTGGCTCCTATTAGAATCTCTTTATCAAAGTAGTTAGATTATTTGGCCATATGTTATATGATTGGTGGTAGCTTTTAAATCCTAAACTGGCTTTAAGACATGATTAATTTTGAGTATGTATACCACTTTCATCTGTTAGGACGAATGATTGAAATTTGATTTCATGTATTTTTGTCACTCTCTAGAAAGCAAAACTTACGGAATTTCCTGTTGATTTACTGTTCTTTTTTTCCCCCTGTTGTTCCTAAAATGCTCAGTTTATTTTAAAGAGAATAATTTCTGGAAAAGTTTTCAAAGGCATTTGTTTTGGTAATTTAATAGAATTGAACTCTTAAAATCTCTACATTTGAATACATCTTTGTATTATAAAATGGCTTCCTTAGGTTGACAAAAGTGCCCAATTTAAATGAGTATTACAATATTTTATATTAATTCAAGACTGTTTCTTTGAGAGAAACAGCAAAATCATAATAGATAACATGAGTTAATATCTTTCTGTTAGACAGCCCTTTGAGATTTTTCTAAGCATATTCAATACTCTTAAAAATGTGAGGTGTTATCCTTATTTTATAGATATGGGTTTTAATTTGTACAATTATGTGTCACAAGGTCCTTCAGGAACTTTTGAGACTATTCTCACCTTAAGTCAATTTGGCTTTTGCATTGTTTCTGCCTCTTTATATTAAATTCTTAATAGATATGTGCTTCCCAAATATTTTCATTTCATCATGTACGTGTACATTCAAGAGTCTCTTGGCACATGTAGTATGGTGTTTAAAAGCTGGCTTTCCATTGGGCGTTGGTTCAAGTACCAGTTCTACTGCTGGTTTTTTAAATAAACTCTAGAAGCTTCAGTTTCCTCATCTGTAAAATACTAAGATGATGATGACTGAAGTTGCAAATGAGGCGGTGAGGGAAGGCAACTGCAGGGTTGAGTTGTGATCTTTTTTGGGACAGAAATCAAAGATAATATAAAAAACATTCTTGCTTAGTAAAATTTTTGTATGCTACTGTTAGAGATCACCAAATCAGAACTGTTTTGCTTACAAAGGCTTTGTACATGTGGTTTATTCATGTTTTGTTTTGTTTTTAAAGGTTACGGGAAGTTTCAGAGAAACTGAACAAATATAATTTAAACAGGTAGGAGATTTAAGGTATTTTACATTTCCTGAAAAGAATGATTTTGTTTTAATTAGGAAAAAGTACTCATATTTAGGCAGCAGCTATTAAGAAAATTTTAATCTAACTATCAAATTTTTATGGGTTGCGTTCATTTGAATTATAGTTGGTATTCACACTGATTTTTAAAAACTCTGCCATACCAAAGAGCTATAATGACTATGTAGATATAATAATTTTTTTCAATTATTCCTTTAAAATATGTAAATATTAGTTTTTTAAAACAGGCTTTACTAGCAATTTTTTTCTTTTGTTAATTGGATTTTCTAAAAAACCCTAGGATGCATTTGCCATTTAAAAAATAATTTTGTTTGCATACTTTTCTTTATTTCCCAGCCATCCCCCTTTGAATGTGTTGGAACAGGCTACCATTAAACAGTGTGTGGTGGGCCCAAATCATGCTGCCTTTCTTCTTGAGGTAAACCGTTTACTCTACGGTAGAGAAATGAAAATGGATGTTAAAATACAGCTGTGCGTCATCATGTGTCTTCCTTTTCAACTGTGGAAAACAGCAGTTTCTTGCAGTAGTTCTTCCAGAGACCACCCAGTTCCATTTCCTTATTGTATAAATCCTCTGGCCCGGAGAAGGCTTAAATGATTTACTAGAGGTTGAAACTAGTTAGTAAGAGAATGGAGAAGTTCCTGTTATCTGGTCATTTCCTTACTCTGAATTCTGTTAGATGGAGATATTTTAAATTATTTTTACTGGTTTTATGATAATGTATACAAACCATACTTCCCCAGCTCAGGTGTGGGTCCCTTCTAGAAGGGAGCTTATTTGTTGCCTTCTGAATTGACAGTGATAGGTACATAATTTGTTCGTTGAATAAATTCAAGTTTTAATACACATTTTTACTTCGGAAGTTTCATCTGTTTTCTTTGCTTCTAGGATGGTAGAGTTTGCAGGATCGGTTTTTCAGTACAGCCAGACCGATTGGAATTGGGTAAACCTGACAATAATGATGGGTAAGACATTATGTTCTTTCCATTTAATAAATATTTAGCTCTTAAAGATATTATAATACACCTGTGTTTTGATTTTTGGGAACCCTCAAATTGAAAAAAAAAAAAAAAGCATTGTAGAAAAGGAGATGCTTAAAATAGAGTGAAATGGTTACTTTGTAGTTTGATTTTAATTTTTATGCAAGCAGTGATTTATAGCTAAAATATTTGCATTAAAAGTAGCAAAGGAGTCAATGATCACTTAACAGAAATAGATTACCAGAAGAATGATGTGTATGTGGTAGGGCCCAAGACAGATCTGCCCTCTGAGTGAACTGACTTTTCGGATCATGTTTTTTCCCTTTTAATATTCCCAAGTCAAGTAGCTCAATTTGAAAATGATGGAGTCTTTAAAATTTTGGCCTTTATAAGTGACGTCATATAAAAAAGGTTGCTAGATAATGTATGATGACTTTCAGTTGACTGCTTCTAAGGAAAATATGATTACTTTAAAAAATCTAAGGAACAATTCATTTGCAGTTAAACCGTGAAAACAATTTCAAACAGGAACTGGATTGTTATGAGGCTAGAAATTGTTAGGTTTGCTCTTTGGTCTGAAGTATCCATTTCAGTAACAGTAATCAGAGAATTGTTAGGCTGATACTTTACCACAGTAAGTCCCAGAGTAGTGAGACCTGGCTTGTTCCTAGAGATTTTAGGACTGTTCTGTGAATTTTCTACCTTTTGTTTTTTTCCCAGGTCAAAGTTGAATAGCAATTCGGGGGCAGGGAGGACATCGAGGCCTGGTAGGACAAGCGACTCCCCGTGGTTTCTCTCAGGTTCCGAGACTCTGGGCAGGCTGGCAGGCAACACCCTGGGGTAAGTTGTGGTCAGAAGATGGCATCCGCGGGTCTGGGTTATTGCTCTGTGAGTGCTCATTTCAGAGTTACCCAGTGATGGAGTGAGGGAACTCCTGAACTCTGAGCAGGGGCTCCTGTCGCTCCTGGTGAGCCACCATGATAAAAAAAAAACCCACATAGGCTAATCACAGCTAACCTACGTTTTTGTCCTTCTAAAAATGTATAATGGTTGCATGCATTTATCGTGTCATTTAAAAATTTTCAGTGATACTATCTTTGGTCTCATTTGTGACTAATTCTTGGGTAAAAAAAATCTAACATTTCTTTCTTTCTAGTGTTCAAATATAGTAGTTCTTTCTGAATTAATTTAGTGAGGCTTGAAATGATGATGTAACTGAACTTTACAGCCTTTAATGAAGTTTTTACTTTAAAAACATTATAGTGGTATACTTGACACATAACATTATATTAGTTTCAAGTGTACAACATAATGATTCAGTGTTTGTATATATGTGTGACCCTTGAGCAATCTAGGGGTTAGGGGCACTGACCCCCTGCACAGTCAAAAACCCACTTGTAACTTTTGACTCCCTCAAAACTTAACTACTAATAGCCTCCTGTTGACTGGAAGTCTTACCATTAACTTAAACAGGTGATTAATACATATTTTGTATGTTATGTGTATTATGTACTGTATTCTTATAATAAAGTAAGCTAGAGAAAACAAAGTGTTATTAAGAAAATCCTGAAGAGAAAATATATTAACAGTACTGTACTTATTGATACCGTAAGTTTACATCATCTGTTTATAAGATGAATTGTCTGTCATTACCTATGACAGTATTGTCCTATATGATACAAAACTCTAGATGTTATATGTATTACTAACACTAGACATCAAAAAGGAAGAGATAATGTGAAAAATTCGTATTTATTTACAGGTATAGTGATTCATGAATTGATAGCAAAGCAGCAGCAGTATGATTACCTCATGGTAGCCTAACCTATACACTAATGAATGAATTGGTATAAAAATTTTATGGCATATAGTATTACATGATATATATATAGTCATATTCATCATACAGTATTAGAAACATTGTTACATTAAAAAAAAAACACGCTGGGCTTCCCTGGTGGTGCAGTGGTTGAGAGTCCGCCTGCCGATGCAGGGGACACAGGTTCGTGCCCCGGTCCGGGAAGATCCCACATGCCGCAGAGAGTGGCTGGGCCTGTGAGCCATGGCCACTGAGCCTGCGCGTCCGGAGGCTGTGCTCCGCAACAGTGAGAGGCCCGCGTACCTCAAAAAAAAACAAACAAAAAAACACACTTACCTGTGATGGTAGGCTGATATGCAGTTTCTCCAACCAAGAGAGAGAGAAGCATTATGTATGGTAATGTAATTCTATGAAAGCAAAGGGGTAAAACAGTAAGAAAACTAACACATTATTAATTTTATATTAAATATCACCTTATGCCTATGTAAGCATAAACTAGTGTCTATAAATATTTTATGCATTCATGACCTACCTAACTTTTTCTTAATTTTTTTTGATATTTCCAGGCTACCTGATTCATCTGTGAGCTTTTTCAAATCACTGCAAATCTCCAAAAATTTTTCGAATATATTTATTGAAACAAATTCACATATAAATGGATCCACACAGTTCAGTCTGTGTTGTTCAAGGGTCAAATGTATTGTGAAGTGATCCCCACAAGAAATTTAGTTAACATCCACCACCATATGTAGTTACAAATTTTTTTTCTTGTGATGAGGACTTTTAAGATCTGCTCTCTTATCAACTTTCAAATATGCAGTACAGTGTTGCTAACTATAGTCACCATGCTGTACATTATATCTCCATGACTTTATTTTATAACTGGAACTTTGCACCTTGTTTTTACTTTTAAAATTATTTGTAAAGTTTTTACTTTTTAAACTATACTCAACTCTTCTTCCATTTTATCTAAAGTTGATATGCTGTCAACTAAAGGAGTCATATACAGATTCCAAGCCAGATGATTTTATTCATTTTATACCTTGATTTTTGAATAGCCAAATTTTCTGAAATTACTCGTTTAATGGTTAGATAAATGCCAAATCAGTCAAGTCAGCATATATGTTCAGAGGCTGATCAGAGAAATATAACTAGAAGCAAATTAAATTGTTTGAAAATATAATTAAGGAGAAGATGTTTTTTAAACATTTTATTTTGACTCTGAATTTCTAGGTAAAGTTACATTTAAAAATTGAGGTCCCAAGGTACTTATTTTCTCTTTTTTGTTTTTATGCCGAACTAAATTTAATTTGAGGTCAGAGGGAGGTCATTTAGTTGAGTGCATCCTTTAGCTCATTCTGTACTAGAACTGTTCATAGGAAACATAGCTCTGGTTTTTATTAAAATGTTAGATATCTCCTTTTAATGGTTCTGTGCACGCACATAACATAACAACAGTGTATGGTAAAGAATTCTGAAAATAATATGTAATAACAAATGGAATTTTCATTTTATTTGATAAATCTGCAAAACGTTTGTTTATATTTAAGAAAGAATAAGTTATGTTTGTTACTATATGAAACTTTACCTGTTTAGAGATTAAAATTTAGTTCTTTTTTTAGTTGAGGGGTTGTCAAATTACAGCCTACAGGCTAAATCCGGCGCCTCCTATTTTTACAGAGATACGGCCATGCTTGATGTTTTATTTACTGTCTGTGGTTGCTTTTGTGCTAAGATGGTAGAAATGAGTTGTCATGACTAAGACTGATTAGCCTACAAAGCCTAATAAATAAATGATTTACCATTCTGCTCTTTACAGGAAAAGTTTGCTGATCCCTTATTTAGTTTATACATTTATGTAGTGGCATTTGTTCCTAATCCTGTATTCTTTATTTATTTTTAAATTTAACATTTCATTTTGAAATAATCTGACTTTAAAAAGTTGCAGAATGTCACCCAACTTCCCCAAATCTTAACATTTTACATAACCATAGTCCAGTTATCAAAACCAGGAAATTAACACTGATCAGTGCTTAATCTACAGAGTTTATAAAGATTTCACCGCCTGTCCCATTTCTCTGCTCCAGGATTCAATCCAGGATCCCATGTTGCATTTATTGTCATACTTCTGTAGTTTCCTCCAATCTGGGACAGTTTCTCAATCTTTATCTTTCTAGACCCTGATGAGTTTGAAAACTGACTGGGTATTTTGTGGAATGTTTGAATTTGTCTATTACTTCCTCACGATTAAACCCAGGTGATGCATTTTTTTTAAAGTCTTTATTTTTTAAGAGCAGTTTTCAGGTTCACAGCAAAAATGAGAAGGTGTTTCAGGGATTTTACATATGCTCCCTGTCCCCACACATGTACAGCCTCCCTTGTTATCAGTACCCCCGGCCACCCCAGAGTGGTCCATTTGTTACAATTGATGAATCTACATTGACATATCATCACCCACAGTCCATAGTTTACATTAAAGTTCACTCTAGGTGTTGTATGTTCTGTGGGTTTGGATAAGTTTGTAATGACATGCATCTTCCATTACAGTATCATATCAAGTAGTTTCACTGTCCTAAAAATCCATTGATCTTCTTACCATCTTCTTAGTTTTGTCTTTTCCAGAATGTCATATAGTTGGATTCATACAGTATGTAGCCTTTCCAGCTTGACTTCTTTCACTTAGTACAATAGTATGCATTTAAGGTTCCTCCATGTCTTTTCATGGCTTGATAACTCATTTCTTTTTAGTGCTGAATAATATTTCATTGTGTAGATGTATCACAGTTTATTTACCCATTCACCTGCTGAAAGACATCTTGGTTGCTTCCAAGTTTTGGCAATTATGAATAAAGCAGTGTCCTGGTTTTTGTGTGGACGTAAGTTATCAACTCCTTTGGGTTAAATACCAAGGAACACGATTGCTGGATCATATGGTAAGAATATGTTTAGTTTTGTAAGAAACTGCTGAACTGTTTTCTAAAGTGGCTGTACCGTTTTGCATTCCCACCAGCAGTGAGTGAGAGTTGTTGTTGCCCCATATCCTTACCAACCTTTGGTGGTGTCATTGTTCTGGATTTTGGTCATTCTAATAGGTGTGTAGTGGTATCTTGTTTTTTTAAATTTGCATTTGTCTGATGACATAAGACGTGAAGTATCTTTTTATATGCTTATTTACCAGCTGTAGATCTTTTCTGGTGAGGTGTCTTTTAAGGTCTTTGGCCCATTTTTCCATCAGGTTGTTTGTATATTTTGGATAAGCCTTCTTTATCAGATATGTCTCCCGCAGATATTTCCTCCCAGTCTGTGGCTTTTCTTTTCATTATCTTGACAGTGTCTTTTACAGAGCCAAAGTTTTTCATTTTAATGAAGTCCAGCTTATCAGTTATTTCTTTCATTGTGCCTTTGGTATCATATCTAAAAAGACATTGCCAAACCCAAGGTCGTCCAGATTTTCTTCTGTGTTATCTTCTAGGATTTTCATAGTTTTGCATTTTACATTTAGGTCGGTGATCAGTTTTCAGTTAATTTTTATGAAGGTCTGTGTCTTTTTTCCATGTGGATGTCCAGTTGTTCCAGCACCATTTGTTGAATCAGCCGTCTTTGCTTCTTTGTATTGCCTTTGCTTCTTTGTCAAAGATCAGTTGACTCTATGGAGGTCTATTTCTGGACTCTTTTTACTATTCCGCTGATCTGTTTGTCCATTTTTTTTCTCCAGTAGCACGCTGTCTTGATTACTGTCGCTTTACAATAAGTCTTGAAGTTGGGTTAGTGTCAGTCGGTCAGAAGAGCTCTGTTCTTCTTCCATATTGTGTTGGCTAGTCTAGGTCTTTTGCTTCTCCCTATAAATTTTAGAATCAGTTTGTTGATACCCACAAAAAAACTTGCTGGGATTTTGATTGGCATTGCAGGTGATGCATTTCTGATGGGAATACCACAGAAGTGATGATGTGCCCTTCTCAGTGCATCATATCAGGAGGCACATGATACTGATTTGTCTCATCACTGGTGATGGTTATACCTCTGATCACTTAGTTAAGGTGGTGTTTGCCAGGCTTCTCAACTATAAAGTTACTGTTCTCCCCTTTGTAATTCGTATGTATTTTGTGGAGAGATATTTCATGACTATGTAAATATCCTCTTTTCCATCATACTTTTGCTCATTAATTTTACCATCCATTGGTGGTTTTTTGCTTTAGTTGTTACTGTGGTGTTGGCAAAGTAGTGATTTTTTTGTGTTATTTTTGGCCATGCTGCGTGGCTTGTGGGGTCTCAGTTCCCTGACCAGGGATTGAACCCAGGCCATGGCAGTGAAAGCACCGAATCCTAACTGCTGGACCACCAGGGAACTCCCCAAATAGTGATTTTTAAAAACTTTTTCATTATTTCTTTTGTACTCATTAACTGAAATTTGACTGTGAAGAAGAACTTTCCCTCCTTGCCCCCTTATGTCTGTTTCTACTGAGTTATTTATATCATTATGGTCTCGTATATTTGTTTTATTTTATGGTTTATAATCCACTGCTGTTTATGTCGCTCAAATTGTCCTAGATTTAAATCCTCTTCTCTTTATAAATAAAACTTGGATATAACCAATTATAATAGACTGCCTGACAGAATGACTGAGAGTAGTGGAATTTTATGATTTTGCTAATAACATATGCAACAAATATAATAATAAAGTAGTACAATTGAGCTTGAATAAAGCCTCAATAGACCTACTCCAAAGAAGGTTGGGGCTAATTTTAAGGCTTTAACATGTAGAGAGAATCATTAAAATTTGAGTCCCCCTTACTCACCCTGGCTTGCACTCCTGTTTGACTCATGTATTTCTGTCTCCCTCCCCCCTCCCCCTCCCCCCTACAGTGGACTCTGTGTAAGCTTTCTTTAGCATTGGGTTTCTGAATTGCAATTTTGAAAAATGTCACAGTGTCCCACTGGCTAAGCCATATGTTTACCTTTATTTGGTCTTGCAGATGTCCATAAAATGTAAGCACTTATTAAAGGCTGATTGTTTCTCTTGGCCTCTCTGAAATTTTTCTCAGTTTGTTGATGGTGAAATTGTGATCCGTTATTCTGTAAATTAAGAAACTTTAGAGTCAAAAATACTATCCTTCATAAAAAAATTTTTTTCTTGAGTTGTATAGTTTTTTTCCCCCATTTGTATTGATTACAATAAACTTTTAAAGAAGCTTGCAATTTACTATATGTAATAGAGAATCTAGAACAGACAGATCTTGAGTCCCCAGAGGGGATTTTTATCTGCAAATTTACCAAATGCAGTCATATGTGAAAGAGACTGTCCCCACAGACCTTGGTCCCCAACCCCTTACCTTCGGAGTCCTGGCTTGCTCCCTTTGGGTTCAGAGAAGTGTTGTGAATTAGGGAGCAAGTGGTCTCTGTATTTGAGAGCTGCATTTGAAAGCTTTGGGATGACTGGTACTGTTTTTCTTTTCCATCAGCATGGATAATTGAGAATTGATCACTTATTATAACTAGTCATTCTTAGGAATACGTAGCAGTCAAAATTTCTGGGACTTTGAATATTTTTCCCTTTGGTGTTTTCACTAAATTGGCAGGTTTACGTGCTAAGGATTTCTAGCTGCTGTCTTTTCCCCATTCATAATTACTGAAATTTATCCTGGGAGATATTTTAAAAATCTCCTGTATATTTTTGTTAAACTTATTTCAGACCAGGTTAAGGGCAAGAACACCAACTTTATTTGGAGAAAAAAAGACAGTTTGTGTTGGACTTCCCTGGTGGCGCAGTGGTTAGGTGGTTAAGAATCCGCCTGCCAGTGCAGGGGACATGGGTTCGATCCCTGGTCTGGGAAGATCTCACATGCTGTGGAGCAACTAAGCCGGACTACTGAAGTGAGTGATTTAATGATTCAGTGCCACAACTACTGAGGCCCACGCGCCTGGAGCCCATGCTCCGCAACAAGAGAAGCCACCGCAATGAGAAGCCCACGCACCACTATGAAGAGTAGCCCCCTGCCCGCTGCAACTAGAGAAAGCCCGCGTTCAGCAACGAAGACCCAACATAGCCAAAAATAGATAAATAAATATTTTTTAGAAAAGAGTTTATGTTTAATAGGATGTTTAAAATGGAAATATTAGTATCAAAAGTCTCTTTATTCCATTGTTTGTTATCACTGGCTATAATAGATGATAGGTATAAGCTGATTTTCATTGGTTTGAGCTACTGTATTTCCTTTGGAGTTTAATTTGAACTAATAGTACAGGATTTGAAAGGAAAAAGCCAAGCAGGCCATTGTAATTGTAAACAGCTGAAGTGGGCCCCAGTCTAAAAAGGTGGTAAGGTAGTAGGTTGTAGGGCTTCGACAAAGTAAGTGGATGCCCCATTTTTATTTTATTTTATTTATTTATTTATTTTGGTACGTGGGCCTCTCACTGTTGTGGCCTCTCCCGTTGCGGAGCACAGGCTCCGGACGCGCAGGCTCAGCGGCCATGGCTCACAGGCCCAGCCGCTCTGCTGCGTGTGGGATCTTCCCGGACCGGGGCACAAACCCGCGTCCCCTGCATCGGCAGGCGGACTCTCAACCACTGCGCCACCAGGGAAGCCCTTTTCCATTATTTTTGAGTTTAGTATTGAAAATTATATAACTCACTGTAATTATAGATAAAAAGGGGATTCCAGTACTGTCGTTTGTGACCACTAATAAACCTCTATTAATGTATACTTAGTCTAACACATTGCTCTTTCTCTGGATAGCAAGCTGGTTAGAGGAATGTTCAGGAGTAGTTGAGGCTGGTCGGCTGGTAGATTGTTTGGATTCTGATAGAAGAAATCCTGCACTGCGGGTGCAAGTGGGAAAACGAAAACGTGGTATTCTCCATGGTAACGGTCAGGTTAATGAATGGGCAAGACAGAGATATTTTGACCTTTGTCTTTCAACTAACCTCAGGTGAGGGTTTGTGTAGCAGAGATTGCAAATTGGCTTAAAGGCAAGAATTTGAATGTTCTGGATACGCAGGTATTCTCCACTCTTCCCTGTCGTCTTGACTTTGCTTAGAAATAAGTAACCTATCTACCTCTCGTGGAGATTTGAGTTTGTGATACCTGTAAGGTCTGCCAGGAATAGATGTGTACTTGGATAGTATATCTGATCAGGTTTCCAGTATTATTCGCTTAGGGGGAAAATCATATGCATTTTTCGGTAGAAATATTGAGTCATTACTTATATTTATTTTGGCCATATAATGTCTAAATAGGGGCGTTTTGGAGTGAAATTAATAATAGGCTCAGACAGTAGGCTTACTCTGGCATTATCTCAGGCAAACTGGGCCATATAGTTACCCTAATTTTATATCTTTTTAAGACTCTTTAGTGTGGTTCCTCCTGTTTTCAAGTTGAAATAATATATGTAGCTTTTGCCTGTTAAAAACTTCCAAAAGAGTGGTTCCACCTGACTTAATTTTGACAACTTACAGGAAACCATGAAGTAGAAGTGCTGATTTAATGTTTGATTTGAATATCTGTTTGTATGTTTCATTGATCCTATATTATTTTCTGTTGCGTAATTGTCACAAAGCATATAAGTTGAAAAGAAAACTTGTCTGTTCTTGAGAGTACTGCTTTCTTTGATAACACATGACTATATTTTTAAAATCATGTTTAAAAACACATAACATAAAATTTACTATCTTTACGGTTATAACTGCACATCTCAATAGTATTAAGTATATTTATATTGTTGTGAAGGAAATCTCTATTATAACTTTTTCATCTTGTAAAACTGAAACTTTATATCCAATAAACAACTCCCTTTACCCCTGTCCCCACCATCTGACAGCCACCATTCTACTTTCTGTTTCTATGAATTTGACTACGTTAGGTACCTTTTACATTAGTAATCATACAGTATTTGTCTTCTTGTGATTGGCTTATTTCACTTAGCGTAATATCTTCAAGGTTCATCTGTGTTGGCCAAAAGGTTTGTTCGGTTTTCCCGTAAGATGGCTCTAGTGGCGCTTAGTTGTCTTAAACTTCATTTGAAACAATTTTGTTAGATTGTATTGTGACAGCTGTCATATCAGCGTGCATTTAAAAAAACTTAATCAAAATTGGTGAATTTTTGTGTAGCCATTTTAATATTGAAGATGGAAGAAAAAAAACATTTTCGGCATATTATGCTTTATTATTTCAAGAAAGGTAAAAACACAACTGAAACGCCAAAAAAAAAAAAAAGTGCAGTGTATGGGGAAGGTGCTGTGACTGATCAAACGTGTCAGAAGTGCTTTGCGAAGTTCCGTGCTGGAGATTTCTCTCTGGATGATGATGCTCCATGGTTGAGTAGACCAGTTGAAGTTGATAGCGATCAAATCGAGACATTAATTGAGAACAATCAATGTTATACCATGCAGCTCTTACGCATAGTGCTGCTATGAACATGGGTGTGCAAATATCTCTTTGAGACTCTGTTTTCAATTCTTTTGGATATATATGTAGAATTATAACTGCTGAGTCATATAGTGGTTTTATTTTTAATAGGAAACTTCATACTGTTTTTCATAGCACTGCACTATTTTACAGTCCTACCTACAGTGCACTAGGGTTACAGTTTCTATACATCCTTGCCAACACTTGTAATTTTCTTTTTTTTTTTTTCATGGTAGCCATTCTGATGGGTGTGAGGTGATAGGTGATTGTGGTTTTGATTTGCATTTCTCTCATGATTAGTGATGTTGACCATCTATTCATATGCTTACATGGCCATTTGTGTATTATCTTTGGAGAAATGTCTGTTCGCATTCTTTCCCATTTTTTAATCAGGTTATTTGATTTTTTTTGTTGTTGAGTGTTGGAGCTCTTTATATATTCTGGATACTAACCTCTCATTAGATAAACGATTTGCAGATATTTTCTTCCATTCTATAGGTTGCTTCCTTACTCTGTTGATTATGTCCTTTGAGGGACAAAATCCATTGGGATATTCATAGGGATTTTGATGAATCTGTAGATTGCCTTGAGCAGTATGGACATCTTAACAATATTGAATTTTCCAACCCATGGGCACGGGTGTCTTTCCATTTAGTTGTGTCTTTAAACTTTAAACTCTGAATTTTACTTTTTGTGCTGCAGACTGTTAGTAGTTATGTCTGATAGGTCTTTCACGCAAAGGTGAGGTGTATTCTATAACTCACTTTAGAGCTGTGACTAGAAATTCTTGGTATGTGGTTCTTTTAAAAATTGTTTTTAAAGATGCAAAAGGGTGGTATATATCTTTCTAAAAAGTGAGTTTATACTTCAGCATTTAAAAAAAATTGGAACAGTGTTTTTTTTTTGTTGTTGTTTGTTTGTTTGTTTGCGGTACGCGGGCCTCTCACTGCTGTGGCCTCTCCCGATGTGGAGCACAGGTTCCGGACGCGCAGGCTCAGCGGCCATGGCTCACGGGCCCAGCCACCCCGTGGCATGTGGGATCCTCCCGGACTGGGGCACGAACCCGTGTCCCCTGCATCAGCAGGTGGACCCCCAACCACTGCACCACCAGGGAAGCCCGGAACAGTTATTTTAAAGTTCAGTTCTATTGTTCTGTCAAAATACTACTATAGCATATTATGTCAATTAGAAAAATAGCTTTATCATATTCTAAGATAATGAACATGAGACCCAAAGCGATCTTTCTGAATGATTGTTTAAAATGCTGTTTCTTTAAATTCTCCAATATTTAGAAGTCGTTGGAGTTCTGGAGTGGGTGGAAGTGGAGGAGGATCCTCTGGTAGGTCGTCAGCTGGAGCTCGAGATTCTCGCCGACAGACTCGAGTAATTCGGACGGGACGGGATCGAGGATCTGGGCTTTTGGGCAGTCAACCCCAGCCAGTTATTCCAGCATCTGTGATTCCAGAGGAGCTGATTTCACAGGTATGGATCTTGTAGAACACTTAACGTAAGATAGCAGGACAGGGTGAGGTTTAACTAAATACAGCAGGCTGTAGTCATGATTTATATCATGAATTGTGAAATACTGGTTTTCTGTATTGATCCTAGAAAGCTGATTTTAATAAAGAAGTTATGAAAAAGATAATTAGCAGAGCACTCTTCTTTATTTTTTATTTCAGGCCCAAGTTGTTTTACAAGGCAAATCCAGAAGTGTCATTATTCGAGAACTTCAGCGAACAAATCTTGATGTAAACCTTGCTGTAAATAATTTACTTAGCCGGGATGATGAAGATGGAGATGATGGGGATGATACAGCCAGTGAATCTTATTTGCCTGGAGGTTGGTTGATCACCATCATGGTTTTCTCATCTCTGAAGGGAGAGATTTTTTTTTGACTGGGGAATGGAATTTTAAAGTGCAATAGATTTACTGACTGTTCTTTCCAAGGTGGTAGATATTTCTCACTGTAGTGTTTGATTTGATGGTAAAATTCTCTTTAAGGGAAAATGTTTTTGCTCAGTGGACTTGTGTTTGGTCCTATAAAGACATGGATGTATGTGCATGTCTTTATCACTGGCTGACAGATGACTCTGGAATGTTGTATTTTGATGTCCTTATTACTGAATATGGAATAACTGAACTGCATTTAGATTTTGACCTTCTGTGATGTCACAAGAATTTTCAATAGTGATCTTTTTTTCTTGTGGTAATTTAGTAGTTAGCCCAAGCAGCAATCATGCAATTGATGTTCCTTAAAATCTGTGTCAATAATGTTAACTGTATTTCCTAGGTGGTTACTGCTTTTCTTATCAGGTTATGTCAGTAGTCAGTCCCTGATTTTAATGTTTTAATTTTCAGGGATTTTTCAATGGTCTGCAGATTTTTTTCTCTATATCTGCTTCATTTATATTTGTTTCTGTTTATAGAGGATCTTATGTCTCTTCTTGATGCTGACATTCATTCCGCCCACCCAAGTGTCATTATTGATGCAGATGCCATGTTTTCTGAAGACATTAGCTATTTTGGTTACCCTTCTTTTCGTCGTTCGTCACTTTCCAGGCTAGGCTCATCTCGAGGTAATTTTGCATTTATTTCTTTGTGATTATTGGCTGACTCTTTGGAGAGATAGTGGTAGAATTCATTGTATTTGAACTTTTAATATTACAGTAGACGAAATCATTACTTGTTAGTGTTTTTGGATGCTTTGGCATTAAAATAGTTACTTTTGAGTTTGAAGAGCCACAGTAGAACTTTAGAGATGATCTTATCTACATAGTAGCATATATGTAAAGGGTTACAACTTACCTAACTGTATTTTTAAATTAGGAATATGGATTCTGAAGTAAAAGCAGAATTCTGCTTTATGGTGACATGCAGCATTCAGATAACAAGTCTCTTTAGTTTATTTGATTAAAATAAAGTGATTATTTTGTTCATTTTAAACCCTGGTTAGTAGGAAGAGTGAAATATGAAAAAACTTATTAGAATGAGATTGATCAATAGTAAATATATAGAAATGCTTATCGTACTAAAATGATATTTTCAGAAGTTTGAAATCTTGAAAAGGTATAGTACACAGTAGAGTTTAGAAAGAAGATTTTGAAATCATACAAATATAAACCTTTCTCTGTGTATGTTGATATGGATTTAGCTTGCATTTTAACTTTTGTAAGTCAGTATTTTTACTTTCCAGAATGTAAAACTGCTTGATTGAAATAACAGGCAAGAATCAGATATATTATTTACTTATCATTAGTAAACTGGAAAGGATGCTGTTTTATATTAAGACCTTATTGCAAATACCTAGTACTTGAAAGCAGTTTTAAAATAACAGACTTACGATGATCTTTTAGTGTACTGAACCTATTATGTAACAGCTTAAAAATTTTTTAAAAATAAGTGCATATTTTACTGCCTAAAATGCATCAAGTATTGCATTTAAGATATTCAATATCTAACACAAAACTCCTTCTAAATTTCTCCCTTTTGCTTTTCCTTAGGTCATTCTATGTGGGCATCTGTTTTACTTTGAACCATATGAAATTGGTGGTACTTGACCATGTTAGATCTGCATGGATGGCAGTTTTATATGGTTCAACTTAATATTGTTTTTAATCCTTACTATCCAAGTCTTGGAAAGTTTATTTTGGTTGCCTATTTAAAAAATAATATGTGAGCAAGCTGAAAAAAACTGGTTTTAAAAAGTTTGTAGGCCAGTTTCAGGGGAAGCATTTTTGTAAAGTAATCTTTCTATAAAGATTCTCAAAAGAAAAATTCTGTCCAGTTTCTCAGAAATTTTAAGACTTTTCCATAAAAATCCAGCCTATAAAATTACTCTAAACAAGGGCTTGGATTATCAAAAGTTTTATAGTTAATGTTAATGGATTTTTATTTTACCCTTTTCAAGATTTGTTTTTTTTTTTTTAATCTGTATGTGTAGACTGTCTAACAAATACTCTTTTTTGGTTTATGTATCTAATGGGTTAAAATTTTAATTTATGAATATTTTCTAATAAATTTAAAAGTTACGGTAAACATTTTTAATGAAAGCCAAAAAATCCAAAATCCAGTTTAAAATAAAGCAGTTCTGCTCTAAAAGCATATAGTTGGAATTCAGAAAAGTCTGCCTCTACATAGTGCTTAAAAATACTAGTTTATAATTTTCATACATTCACTTGAAAGAGTTAATGTTTTGAATGTTGCATGTCAAGCTTATTAGATATACATTTACATTAAATTCTTGTGAGTGGATAAACTGCTGTTAGTTGCATCCTGAAGGGTCTTTACTAGAGAGTGGCTTACTTTTATCCCACTGGTGTGACCCAATTGCATACCAGTTCTCCTTCTTCCCTTAGAGAGAGACTCTGAGCTGTTGCGTGAACGTGAATCCGTTTTACGTTTACGTGAACGAAGGTGGCTTGATGGAGCCTCATTTGATAATGAAAGGGGCTCTACCAGCAAGGAGGGAGAGCCAAACTTGGATAAGAAGAATACACCTGTTCAAAGTCCAGTGTCTCTAGGAGAAGATTTGCAGTGGTGGCCTGATAAGGTATTTGAAAAGAAACCCCACCCATGCTTTCCATTTTAACTGAATTCCTGGCACTCCCCCCCACCCCCCCAAAAAGGTTTCTGTTTTATTTCAGATTTTCGTACTGTCATTTAAAATGCAGACACAGGAATTTCCTGGCCGTCCAGTGGTTAGGACTCTATGCTTCCACTGCAGGGGTCATGGGTTCGATCCGTGGTCAGGGAACTAAGATCCTCCATGCTGCATGGCGCGGTCAGAAAATACAAAATAAAAATAAAATGCAGACGTAAAGTGATATTTTTGTTTTGTTTTAAATATAAGTAGATCATCTTTATTTGACAGTACAGGAGTCGTTTTAAGGAGATGTGTCCAGTGGTGCTATTTCTTTTTCTACTTGATGAAGTAAATCAGAGAAATAAGGATGGTAGTTCCAGATAATACATCAGCATTCTGTTTCAGGATTTCTTTTCTGGTGGTAATTATACCAGTAACCAATGGTATATTTCTTGATAGGAATTTGTTTTGTACTGTCAAGAGTACCCCATTTTCTGCAGGGCAGGTTTCTGGTCATTGTTACAAGCATGCATGTCAGGGCAAGATTAGGGATCTGTGTTTCTTTGATTAGTTAGATTTCCCGTTTGATGGCAGTGAATTCTGACAGGCCCTTTGCTCTAAAAGCTGTGGGAGACAAAGCAGGCTGAACAGGAGTGGACTGGGGGAATTATGCTCTGCATCCTGAGTGGTAGTACAATGACTAGCTTCTAGAAAGCATGCAGGATTTAAGTTGATTTGAATCTGTAAAAATCCATCACTGCTACAAGTGAAACAGAGTCGACACATTCTTTTATTTTACTTTTATTTTTATTGGGGTTTAATTGATTTACAATATTGTGTTAGTTTCAGGTGCACAGCAAAGTGAATCTGTTATACAAATACATATATCCACTCTTCTTTAGATTCTTTTCCCATATAGACATAGTCTATTGATGGTGTGTAGGTTTCACTGTCTTAAGTAATTGGTAATTTATCTTCAAAGGCTCCTGTAGGAAGCCATGGGTTTTTCACCTGTTTTTTGGAGTGCCTGTTATTTCCAGAGCCAGTTGGATAGGAACTTTTCTAAAGTAGAAGTAAAAGAAGATAAGAACTTGAAGGTTATCTCTAACAGATAAGGAGATTCTGATGTAGATTTCTTTTCTTTCTTTGAAGTTGAATTTGGGATATTAAAGGAAAAATATTATTTAGTGTTCTGAATTTGTTTATTTTTCATAGTTATTGTGAATCTTGATGTAGTTCATTTATTTTCCTCTGTATTCAGCTCATGTGGAAAGCTTGAATGCAAGAAGGAACATGAATTTCAATCAGCCTCTTTGTAAGCAAAAGGTTATTCTGTTTTCTTTGGCAGCTGACAGACTTTCCCTGAATTGCATTCTCGTACTTATTTCCATAAAACTAGAAATGTTCCAATTTCTTCTTTTACTTCATATGGTAGAAGGTGATTTAAACCATTGGGCTTTTTCTTTTTCATTTCTTTTTTTCCCCCTACATTGTTCTTTGTTTCCTGTTTCTCTTGCCTTGATCATGCTAGAGCTGTGTCTACGTCATATTGGCAGGAAGTAATAGAGGACTCATTAATCTTGTTTTAATAGTGCCATTGCATACATATTAGTGTAGGCTTCTTTGTCACACATCTGAAAGTGTTTTGAACAGTATGAGTTAAGCAAGCTTTTTCCCTGGCCAGTGTACCCTCTGTTAGAGTTAGCTGGTCTTTGTTGGCCTTTACTGATAGGCATGGTTTTGGGTATAGCTTGTTTTCAGAGACAGTTACTAAATGCATCATAAAATCTTGACACTGTACAGGCCTTACTTACTTAGTGTGTTATTTCCTTCGTTTGTTTAGACATCGAATGAAGGAGAAATAGCAGTGTGTGCAACAAAGTATATCCTACCTATACCTTTTTTTCCTATTAAAGAGAAACCTAATTTAAAATGTCACTGAAGAACTACTTTTTATTAGCTTGTGATTGAAATTTAGACATCAAAAATTTCAGTTCAGGGAAAGAAAACAGCATAAACCTAATTAAGCTGTTAAGCATTATCCCAGTTATCAACAAACCACTAGATGATTGTTTTGCAAGGCTGAATGCTACAGTCAGAAAGAGAATGCAGAGTTGTTAAAGGGAAAAAAGACCTTACTTTTAGAACAGTGTGCAAAATGATCATACAGGGGCATAGGATACATTCCACATGAAGAAACAGGTACTATGTGGGGCGTTATTAGTCCTCCAGAATTGGGGGTGGTGATCCCTCAGGAGGAGAAAAGGGTTTTGGGGCAAACCTGATAGGAGATGGAGAGGTAGGTGGAGAGAGCAGGGAGGTATAGGGCGTCAGCATGCACTGTTTGGAAGTAGTCTGTCTCTTTTGCTTTCTCTCTCTCTCCCTTTTTTTTCTTCTTTTTTTGTTTTTTGGTGGGGTGGGGGGGGTGGGAAGAGGGTGTCCCAGCTTAATTTCAGAAATGACCTAATCCAGTATTTATAAATTGTAAGTTTGGTTAGTATCCATGGTATTTTTCATTCTTCCTTTTGTTAGAGTGCCTGAGAAATTCCACTGTTAAGTTATCTGGAATAATTTTGACTTTCCCACCACCTGTTTAGAGGAACAGCTACTTCTTCAAAATTTCACCATTTTCTAGGCTAATAAAGCTCCTTTAATGGTGGAATGAATGTTCTCTTTAAGCCTTTACAGTATAATCTTAAACTGAAAATATTTGAGGTAACCTTAAACTTTATTTCCATAAATTATTTTGGTTTAAATGTCAAAACTAGTATAAAAGCATAATTGGTAACCCTTGTGCACTGTTGGTGGGAATGTACATTGGTTCAGCCACTATGGTAAAACAGTAGGGAGGGTCTTTAAAAAATTAAAAACAGAACTACTGTATGATTTAGCAGTTCCACTTCCGGGTATTTATTAGAAGCAAATGAAAACACTAACTCAAAATACATTTACCCCCATGTCCATTGCAGCATTTTTTTTTTTTTACAATAGCCAAGATACGGAAGCAACCTAAGCATCCATCAGTGGATGGGGACACACACGCACACGTGTGCGCGCGCCAGTATTACTCAGCCATAAAAAAAAGAATGAAATCTTTTCTGTTTTCGACAATATGGATGTCCCTTGAGGGCATTATGCTAAATGAAATTAGTTGGAGAAAGACAGATACCATAGGCTCTCACTTAAATGTAGAATCTTAAAAAAAAAAAAAAAACAGAACCAAGCTCATAGATACAGAGAACAGACTGGAAGTTGTCGGAAGTGGGGAGTGGGAAAAATGGGCGAAGGGGTCAAAAGGTAAAAAGAAAGAAAGAAAAAAAGCATAAAGTTTTTTCCCCTCATTAACTTTTCAGCATCTTTAAAAAAAACATAATTAATAATTGTAGAGATGTTGAAAGCTCCATGAAGACAGAGGTGAGGGTCATCCAGTCAGTAATTGAGTAGCCTTGATTAAATGCATATTGTGTGTTAGGCCTTTTGTTCAGGTGTTAGGGTGAGAGTTTTGTAGAAAGGCAGAACAACGATGTTAATACTTTGGTGTAAGTACCATAATGGAATTAGGTGTAAGAGGCTTTGGGGAATCACAGGAGGCCAGAGTGATGACTAAGAGTTACTTTGATGGGAAGGTGCAATCCTTCAATTAGGCAGTTATCTAACATGGCTCCATTTTCACTTCTCAGTCATTTTTGGAATTTACTTTTCTCAGATTAGAAATTTAGTTCTGTGTTGCTGAATGCCTACATTTACATTGTAACTATATATATATATATATATATACACACACATATATATATATATATATATATACACACCAACCTACTTCCAACAAGAATCTAAAGTGACTGATAAGAGAATAAAAAATGCAGCCACAATAGTAACAAAGACTGTTAAAAGTAAGAATGCAAAGGTAAGAGCTAAGTAGTAAATGCTGAGGGGAAAGGGCAGAGAAAACTTACACAGAAAAAATCCATACTAAGTAAGTCTGAAGTTGAACATAAAAACTTCTGCTTTGTGCCCTGTAACAAAACAAACCCTTTCAAATTAGAAAATGCACACATCCTTTATTTCCAGTAAGCTCCCAGAGGAGAATTTGGCAAAAGTTGTGTGGTGGGTGATGAAGAAACGAAACTGATTCAGCAAGTCAGTATTGTTAATTTACAGTCGTATCGCTTACTGTTCTGGATCTATTTTCATATAGTTTAGGAAAAATAAGAAAATTTATTCTCCACCAGCCTTTTGAATTGTAGAGTTGTATGTTATTCTCAAGTTTCTTTGAATGGTGTTGAGAGGAAATAGTCCCATGCCATTTGGCTCCTTAAATTATTTGAAGCAGCATCACTGTTGGGACCAATTGATCAAAATTGTTGGTCATTCTGCTTTGCCTTCAAGGTTCTAGAAGTGGAAGTTGGGTGAGGAAGGTCTTTTTTTTTTTTTTTTAAATCGACATATGGAAGCTTCCAGGAAGTATCTGTTGAAAGTTGGCTGGGTGTGTCACAAATGTACTTTAATAACGAAGTAAGAGCAAAAAGAGAAGAGGTCGTAAAGAGGAAGAGAAGCGTGGTTGAGAGTCCGCCTGCCGATGCAGGGGACACGGGTTCGTGCCCCGGTCTGGGAAGATCCCACATGCCGCGGAGCGGCTGGGC
>NW_006790200.1:355809-373033 GCF_000442215.2 Lipotes vexillifer | reverse complement strand
CCATGCCATGGCCGCTGAGCCTGCGCATCCGGAGCCTGTGCTCCGCAACGGGAGAGGCCACAACAGTGAGAGGCCCGCGTACCGCAAAAAAAAAAAAAAGAAAAAAAAAAAGAGGAAGAGAAGCCAGGCATAAGGAGAAAATGGAAACCTAGATAGGTAAGGAGAAGTGAAGTGTGAATAAGGACAGTTAACAAATTGTGCCATGTAACCTGTAGTTGTATAACATCCATTTCAGCCATAATACACAGCACATTGCAGTTAGAATTGGTACTTAATGGGAAAACTAGTGTTTGCTGATAGTAGGAAAATTTAAAAAAGAAAACCAAGGTTTGTGGGGAGAAATTTAGGAATAATAAGACCAATTTTTAAAAAATATGTCACTAACTAGATGAAGTTAATAGGAGTTCATGTTGCTATGCTGAATGACCTTTTTCTTTTCTTTTTCTTTTCAAGCTTTGGCTTTTTAAGGTAATTTTTATCATACTTTTGACATTTTCCATCTGTCTTTAGGGAGGAATTCCTCATTTGGTTGATGTTTAATGTTCAGACAGTTGCAAATTTATTGATTAGATTCAGTTTCTAAAGGATTCGTTTTGTTAAAAAAAAAAAAAATAGAGCTACAAACTACTGATCTTTACGGAAATGTGCATATCCACCTTTTCCAGTTGGGTTGAAGCAGGGCCCAACTTGCTCAGAAGCAGCCATTAGTATTTCATCAAAACGATAAAAGGCTTGTCTTCTATGATATTATGAAGTGTGTGAGCTAAAATACTGTTTCTTTGTGTGTATTTGATTGCTTTGTATTTCTCCACCTACTGATCTAAATCAGGCAATAGGTGATTTTTCCATCATCTTCCTTTGGTTGGTGGTTTTGCCATCCCTCCACATTTGTCCATAATGGATTTTCAGGGCCTTCAGGGTTCACTTAGCTCATTCAGGACTAATGAGCTGGGGAACATTGGCCCATCCTTGAAGGATATAGGCAAGTCAGTTCTGAGAGTGCCTCACACACCATGCTGTGGCTATAGGGATGAATTGTTTAGGATTGTACTGCTCTGGCAGAGTTTTTTTTTTTTTTTGCGGTATGCAGGCCTCTCACTGCTACAGCCTCTCCCATTGCGGAGCACAGGCTCTGGATGCGCAGGCTCAGCGGCCATGGCTCACGGGCCCAGCCACTCCGCGGCATGTGGGATCCTCCCGGACTGGGGCACGAACCCGCGTCCACTGCATCGGCAGGCGGACTCTCAACCACTGCGCCCCCAGTGAAGCCCTCTGGCAGAGTTTTTACTCAAAAAGTTTGAGTTGAGATGAATTTGTTCCTTCAGTTGTCAGTGTGCTCCTACTATGTGCCAAGCACCAAGCTGGCCTGTGGGAATGTAGAGGTGAATTCGTTACAGACCTTCCCATAGGCAACTCATTGGGGAAGACAGACATTCACATACAATGAAATGTGTTCACAGTATGACCAGTGCTACACTGAAGGTGTGAATACAGTATTTATAGGGGCTCAGAGTGGGGAATGACTAACACCACCTGAGAGATGTGGCAGAGACTTCACAGAGGAGATGACATTTGAGCAGCATTTTTAAGGTTAAGTAGGCATTAACCAAGATGCAGAGGCATTCCGCACACATCAGGTATGGGCCAGGAAAGGTCAGGGTGTGTTTGCGGACCAGTGAGAAATTCAGAATTGCTGCTCTGTGGTGGGAGAAGAGGAGCAGGGTGGAGAAGACCAGAGAGCCCTGGACAGCTTTTGCCAAAGAGTTAGGATGTTGTTCTGCCAGCAAAGTTCTTAGAGAAATGACACGATGAGATTGGTGGGGTTTGGTTTTGTATATTTTTAGGGAGATGAGCACTATTGGCACAGTGGGCGAAAGGTAGGAATAGTAAAAATCTAGAGTCAGTTAAGAGACTGGTAGAATTGTTATAGAAGGGAATTGTGAGGCTCTCAACCAAAGCAATGGCAGGGAGGATGGATGAAGGGAAGAATGTTCGAGGAAGTTGAGACAAAGTATAGCATTGGTTTGCTAGTCACCATCTGGTTAAGAGATGAGGAAGAGTTGAAGAGAGGGCCCAGGTTCCCTTGTTGCCCTCCTGTTACAGGGTGGGTGGTGGATGTCATTCATGGAGATAGGGACTACAGGGGACATGTAGCTTTGGAGGAGACGGTGAATTCATTTTGGAGATGGTAGGGTGCTTTTCAGACTTTACATGTTTAAAAGCATGGTGCCCCAGTGGATACAGTCACTTAGGCTGAGGGTGGAACATAATTTGAATAAAGGGACAAGGACAGAATCTGGGTCAGGGAGTACATGGTGGTACAAGGGAGGTGGAGAAAATACTGTAGTCATGAAGATAGGAGGAAGACTAGTAGAGAGTAGTGACCTGTGAACAAGGGAGAGGAGAGGATCTAGAACTGGTGATGAACAGGGTCAAACGGTTCAAACGGGCCACCAGGGAAGCCCGCAAGATCTTATTTTAAAGAGGTAACTTGAAACTCCAAGAAAGCACTTGATGTTTTAATTGTAGTTTTATAGAAAGTATTCATGCTTTTATGTATTTCAGAAATTTCATATGTTAAATGGAAATTGTTTTAAATGTGTAAATATTTGCGTTTATGTAAGCATGTATGTACTGTGCTAAAAATTACTTGTGTTGGCCTTCCCTGGTGGCGCGGTGGTTGAAAGTCCGCCTGCCGATACAGGGGACACAGGTTCGTGCCCCGGTCCGGGAAGATCCCACATGCCGCGGAGCGGCTGGGCCCGTGAGCCATGGCCGCTGGGCCTGCGCGTCCGGAGCCTGTGCTCCGCAACGGGGGAGGCCACAACAGTGAGAGGCCCGCGTACCACAAAAAGAAAAAAATCACTTGTGTTTCGGTTTGTGTGTGATATTAATATGCAACTTTTGGTTTAAAATTTTTTCTTAAACAATTAGTGGCTTATATTTTAAAAAAGAAAAATCACCAGCATGAAACTGCCAAAAAAAAAAACATTAGTGTTCTTTCTATATAGCTCTGAGGCGTAACCTGTTGTTTTTATAAGTCTTGACAGGCTTCACAGACTATAGCTGAGCACCGTAACCCATCTGACCAAATAAGATTGGAATTTGACAGAAACCTAAAAAGACGCCATTAGTTTAGCATACTCTGGAGCCAGAATATCAAAGAGAGCAGAGAAGTTTTGCAGTGGCAAAAATACAACGTAAAATCTGTCATTGGCAAGCTTTGCTGTGAGATTTCTGGTCATTTTGGTCATATGTTAAAAAAATTATCACATTATCATTTATATTATTTATTTAATTTATTGTCTGCACTTTTTATAATTTAATTGCGTTCCAACTCATTGCATGCGCATTGCTTTAAAACTAAATGAACTTTTACCTTAAAAAACAACACAGACACTTGTTTCAGCAGCTTGGAATAGCCTCCAGGGAAGGAATCTTGTGTTGATACTCGACTTTCCCCACTTCAACTCCTTAGTCTGTTTTTTCTTCATTTAGTCAACACGTTTATTGAGCATCTACTTTGTTCACTCTTCTAAGAACAGGGGATACAGTGGTGAACAAGACAGAGCTTATGTTTGAGTGAAGTAGACTATAACTTAGTAAATACAATATGTCAAGTTGTGAAGTGCTGTGAACTAAAGAAAGCAGAGTCAGGAGATGGAATATTAGAGTGCTGATTTTGTAGATAGTGCAGTCAGGGAAGGTCTCATTTGAGCAGACTTGATTGAGGAGAGGGAGTGAGTCACCTGAGAAACAAGGCAAGAGAACAACAAGGACATGGTGGGATCCTGGCCGGAGCAGGAAAAAGGCCAATATGACTGGAGGAGAGTGAGTTCGGGGGGTGGGGGTGGGGCGCCCAGGCCACTTAAAGGGGGGCATTGCGGGCTGTGCTGGAGACTTTGCTAAAGCGGTTTGTGTGTTCACATAATTAATCGAAATTTGATGTAGTAATTAATGTGATGTATCCGAATCTTTAGGTTTGGCAGTTGTTATATTTATACCACTGTGTTATTTCCACTTTACAGGATGGAACAAAATTCATCTGTATTGGGGCTCTGTATTCTGAGCTTTTGGCTGTCAGCAGTAAAGGAGAACTTTATCAGTGGAAGTGGAGTGAATCTGAGCCTTACAGAAATGCACAGGTATTTCATTATATTGCATCTTGCTTTAAATAGCTCTTCAAATCAGCATACAAAATGGTAATCACTTTTCTTATGCTTTCAAAGAATCCTTCCTTACATCATCCACGAGCAACATTTTTGGGGCTAACCAATGAAAAGATAGTTCTCCTGTCTGCAAATAGCATAAGAGCAACTGTAGCTACAGAAAATAACAAGGTATGACACACTGTGATAAACATTTCTTAAATTCTTGATTTTCTTCCTCTCCCTGCCCCTTTTCCATCTTTTCATTTCTATCTTTCTATCTAACTAGATTTGCAAATACAAAGTGTCTCAAGCCTTAGTACAGTAATCCAATGTATAATCTTTTTATTGCTGGTTTATCTCTGTATTATAATTCCTTCTCAGAGATAGCTTTCTACTTTAAGGGAAGGAAAAAATATTCAAGCTAAGTGCTGCCAAAAGAGGAGATATTGAAGAACTACAGTAGGTAGATTGAGGAAGTATGGATATTATACCTCAGATTATCAATGTGACTTTAGAGTCACTAAATTCGTTTAAAAATTGTTGGAGCAGCTATGGACTTTCAATTAATGCCTTAGAGATGGCTTTAGACATTTATTTCAATAACTAGTATTTTGATTGATTTGCGTGAAGAAAGTATTTTAGTTTCTAGTCTTATTAAGAACCTTTTCTGAATTACTTGTTTTTCTAGCCTTTAGAATTCCAGTCCACAGTGTAGGTATTCCTTGCCCTTGTTTTGACCACAGTCCTTTTGAAAAGATTACTTGTTTTTATTTAATCCTCTAATGTTTTATTTTTAGGTTGCTACATGGGTAGATGAAACTTTAAGTTCTGTGGCTTCTAAATTAGAGCACACTGCACAGACTTACTCAGAACTTCAAGGAGAACGGATTGTTTCTTTACATTGCTGTGCCCTTTATACCTGCGCACAGCTAGAGAACAATTTATATTGGTGGTGAGTATCACAGAGGCGGGTATTTCATATCAGTGGATGCTTTTATGTACACAGATAGGTGCTTTGAGTAGTGGAATACCAATAGAGAAGGTCAGTTGAAAGATAATGCTTTAGACTCACAGAAAACAAACATATGGTTACCAAAGGGGGAAAGGGGGTAGGGGAGAGATAAACTAGGGGTCTGGGATTGGCAGATAGAAACTGCTCTATAGAAAATAGATACACAACAAGGTCCTACTGTATAGCACAGAGAACTATATTCAGTATCCTGTAATAAACCATAATGGTAAAGAATATGAAAAAGAATATACATATATATAGAATATGAAAAAGAATATATATATATTTTGACCACAGTCCTTTTGAAAAGATTACTTGTTTTTATTTATATTGTATATGTATATATATATTCTTTTTCATATTCTATAGAATATACATATAATATTCATATATATATTTCATATTATGTATATATATATAATATAATATAATAACTGAGTCACTTTGCTGTACACCAGAAACTAACACAACATTGTAAACCAACTATACTTCAGTTAAAAAAAAAAAAAAGCTAATGCTTTATAGAGAGGGAAATTTTCACTTTGGAGCAAAGTAACATTGGAAAAAAACCCTTAAGATAAAGAAAAGCTTATAAAAATAATACATACTTAGTGACTATAATTATGAAATTTTTAAAAGGTATAAAGTAGAAACAAAAATCACCTATAATCCTACAACCCAAATGTAACTACTATTAACATTTTGGGAGTATTAATCTTTTTTTTTCCCTATATATAAACGTGTACTTTGCTTTTACTTAATTAGAAACTTAGAGTGTTTTTCATACTTTTTTCACTTAACAGCTACATAAAATATAATTTTAAAGGTTATTAAAGTATGTCATTGTATGAATATTCTGTGCCTCATTTAATTATTCCTTTAATGTTCGAAAGGGACTTCAAATGTATTTTCTGTTGTGTTTTAGGGAATTATCAGCAACTTTGCATTGTCAGAAGTAATGTATAGGGGAATCTACTAATGAAACAGAATTATTTGGAAGAAAATATCAAATGATGAATTTCCTGTGACTTTTAATCCTAAATGTTTAATAAAAGTGGACCCAGTTATGTATTATAAACCTGTGATCAAGTTAGGATTATTAATAAGTTATACATGCTGATATTATACTGAGGCAAAAGTATTAGAGAAGGAATATACCAGTAATACTTAAATATAATGTGTGTAATTTCAGATTTATTTAATGGGCTTCTTTGCCGCTTATTTGTCCAATTTTTGCTTTTCCTTTTCAGGGGTGTAGTCCCTTTTAGTCAAAGGAAAAAAATGTTAGAGAAAGCTAGAGCAAAAAACAAAAAGCCCAAATCTAGTGCTGGTATTTCTTCAATGCCGAACATCACTGTTGGTACCCAGGTAAGTGGTTAGAATTAAGTCTGTCCTGAGATTTCTCTGGTGGTCTTCCTTGGGTAAGTCTCCACGCTCCCAATGCAGGGGGCCCCAGATTTGATCCCTGGTCGGGGAGCTAGATCCCACATGCATGCTGCCACTGAGAGTTGATGCACTGCAACTAAGAAGTCCGCATACCTCAACTAAGAAGCCCGCATACTGGGGGCTTCCCTGGTGGCGTAGTGGTTGAGAGTCCGCCTGCCGATGCAGGGGACACGGGTTCGTGACCCGGTCTGGGAAGATCCCACATGACGCGGAGCGGCTGGGCCCGTGAGCCATGGCCGCTGAGCCTGTGCTCCGCAGAGGGAGAGGCCACAACAGTGAGAGGCCCGCATACCGCAAAAAAAAAAAAAAAAAAAAAAGAAGTCTGCATACTGCAAGCAAAATAAATAAATAAGTACATATTAAAAAAAAAACAAACGAATTAAGTCTGCCCTAAGGGACATTGTTGCTCATCAAAATCATTTCTTCCCCTGTAATTAATTCCCCCATAGGCAGTTTTATAAATGAATGTCATTTGAAGGACCTGGTTCCAGTAGTATGTATGTGCCACATCACTTTTTACTCAATAGCTGAGTGACATAGATTCTGTCCTGATGTCAGTTGGTTTTCCTGTGGGACAGGAATCTCGGATTAGTCTGGTTTTAAGAATCATTTGGCACTTAAATGTAGAGTTAAAAAATGTAGAGTCTGGAGCCCCTTGCCTGAATCATTCCTTCAGTTGGTTGGTGGTAGCATGCAGGCTTCCTTATGTGTCACAAACATCCCAGATGATTCTTAAAACCAAGCAGTTTGAAAGATACTGCTCTCTGGCGATATTGTCAGCATGAGGCAGGAGTCTTCGTCAAATCCTCGTGTTTCTACTAGTTTCTGAGATGGTTTTAGCCTCTTATATATATATCTTATGGAATGTGATTTTCTAGTACCCCAGTGATTCTCAAAGTGTGGTCCAAGGACTCCTGCTGGCTTCTCAGCCCTTTCAGGGGATCTGAGAGTCCTTCTTTTTCCAGTTACCTATCTGTGTAAGGCTGAGTTGTCGTCATATACTTTAGCTAAAGTAACATATTACAGCAAATTGAATGCAGGAGCATACATGGGACTCCAGCTGTCTTCCATTAAATTAGACATTAAGAGATTTACAAAAATGTAAACAATGCCACTTTTCTTGCTGATTTTTTAAAAATGTAGTTATTTTTATAAACTATATTAACATGGGGTTAATTAATATTAAATATTTAAAATTTTCAGTTTTAATTACTAATACATTAAATACCAACTATATATGACCCACATAAACAAAAGAGTTTGGGATCCTTGGTAATATTTAATAGGGGGAGATGGTCCTGAGACCAAAAGAGTCTGAGAACTACCATTATACTTCTAATTCATTAGATTCTGTTAGAAATTTATCTTCGGGTTAAAAGTTGACATTTATATTCATTATAGTAAGTGCTGCAATGAGTGTTTAAGGACTTTATAATCCCTAACGCTTAGACAAATGTTGGGTTTTGTGACATAACATGGCACTAATTTCCTCATCTAGCACTTTTTTTTCAATTCAGCTTTTCCTCGTCACTCTGAGGTGGTATCATGTTTACATTACCTATGTCTTAAAAAGTAATCACTACTTTAGCTGTTACTTTTCTCCAAAACTCAGCTTATGTACTTCTTATTTTTGTTTGGGACTCCCATTTTTTTTGGTCCTATTCATGGTTGTCTTGTTCTGACTCCTTTGTTGGCCTTCCAACTAGGAAGTTTTCAGCAATTACCCATTATTTTGAATATTGTTTAGTCTTCATTATTTACGTCAGTTGGTTTGGACAGATCTCTCTTTTCTAGGAGCTCCCCTTTTCTTATTCAGTTCACATACTGATTTCTCATGTTTTCAAAGTTCCTAATTTATTAGACTCACATATTAGCAGAATATCCTGGCAGATGCCTTATTAGCATGTGGGATGACATTACTATAGACAGGGAGGGTAGAAAAATCCTTTAAAGATGCACTGAAGAAAAGTTTTAAGCAAAATGGCTTGGCACTAAATTGGTGAAAAATAGCAGCATATTCCAATACTTTGGTATAGAATAAGATTTTGTTTTAGAGTGTAGAAAGCTGGATGTTTAAGACAGTCATGGCCACATAATGGGGAAATCGTTCATATGTTAACATCAGAAAGAGTGGTCGATCAGTTAAGAGTTTGCAGCCGCACCTGCACTCACAGATCATAATTGCGGAGAGTATATCTCCATAATTGTGGAGAATATTTTAGCAAATATTCATTTCATGTCTTCTTATATGCTGGATATACACCTTGTCTCTAAGGTGCATTTATTTTTATAAGGTACTAATGGATAACATCTTCTAATATATCTTGCCACATTTCTTTGACAATTATAGCCTTCTTTCTTGTTGATCCTCTTTCAGTATTTAAGCTTTCACCAGTATTTTCCAAAAATTTATGGATGAAACCTCTCTTTAAGTCAACCTAAGCAGGACATACCCTTTTCAAGAAGTCGGCTCTTCTGAACTATTCATTCTATGCCACAGAGCTATATTTAGTGACACACAACTATTCTTTGACAGAACTCCTGCTCTGTGTCAGTATTTCCAGTTCCTGTACTTCTCAAATGTACCACCTTCTTAAGACTGTGTGACTTATATTTAATTATAAATTGACAAAAAACATGATCATCATATAGTCCACTGTCAAATATAACATAATTGTTAGTCACTGGATGACTGAACAGAAAGAAAGATTGGGCTACTTTAGAATCAAAAGAGATTTCCAGAAATAATGTTTATACCTCATTTAGAGTTACTGTTGGTGCATTTGGCAGTGTCACCTTAGAGGTTATTGGTTTTAGAGTATGACCTAGGGGTGCTCCATGGCAGTGAAGGTTTATAGGTTATTCACTGCTGAACTCAGTTAACTTCTAACACTAATATCTACATATTCTTTTTCTAATTTAAGAGAAAACATATTATCCAGTGAAAATTCTGGCTTGTAGGAAACAACAGTCTTCTGAGGGAAACAAGTATTGGTAGAGATGAAGTTATGGAGCCTATATATAGCATCATGAATTAAAGAAGAAAATAATTTCAAATTATAAGAAACAGACAAAAAAATGTAATTGTTCACATTTCACTTTTTAAATAATAACCTTTTTAGTTTCTTCTCTGCTATTTCTCTTCTGTGTCCTTGTGGCATAACGGTCAGGTTATTTGCTGCATGAAATTTTAAAGTTCATTTTTAGCAAATGTGCCAATTATTCCTGCTCCATAATTTGGGAACACGTAAACTCCTCTAGTTTGTTTTAAAGTTATGTCATCTTGATGGTGATTTTTCTTTTGTTTGCTAGGTATGCCTAAGAAATAATCCTCTCTATCATGCTGGAGCAGTTGCATTTTCAATTAGTGCTGGGATTCCTAAAGTTGGTGTCTTAATGGAGTCAGTTTGGAATATGAATGATAGCTGTAGGTTTCAGCTTAGATCTCCTGAGAGCTTGAAAAGCATGGACAAAGCTAGCAAAACTACTGAAACTAAGTAAGTACTATGCCCTAATTAATCTTGATTTAACACCAGTTTCTAGTTTGCTCTGTATGTGAAGGGGGGTAACCAAGGAGACTTAGAGGTATACAGTGACTTAGACAAGTGTTAACATGAGGGGGTCTTATTAAGATCCCCACGAATTTTCAAAGGAATTGGTAAAATTTACTGTTTGCAAATTGGTTAATATTTGTATATTATAGTTATTCTTAATGTTTGGTGGCCAGAATGGCGGTGTAGAGTTCTCTTTTGATGTCTTTGTTTTGTCATTAGAGTTCATCCTTGGAAGGTATTGTATAGCAGTGATAATACGTTCAGCCTTACTGTCTTAGGCAGACTTTTTCCTCCTCTCTCCGTGTTAATCATCTTAATTTCTACCAAACATCTTGCCTGCGTCTTGATCATTGAAAGGGTTTTACAGGTTAATGTGCTGGGGAGGGAAATTCTATAAAGGATTTGTAAACTTTGGGGTTGGGGGGGATATGTGAACAGAAATACCACTGAATTGTGTATAACCCACATTCTGGGGCTGGCTTACTGTTTGGGAGCCAGGTACACAGATCTTAACACCTGTACTTTTAGAAGCATCTACTCATCTTTATAATTTGGTTGTTTGGTACATGATCTTAAACACTTTAGTAAAGTTTCAAAATTACTTTTTTCCTTAATGTTGTAAAAATACATGAGCATTAGAAACATGGAAGAGTAATATAATATCACATTCCAGAAATAGCGTTTTCAATATTTTGGTGTACTATTTTCTTTTATTCTAAATTATACAAGCATTGAAAAGAAATGATTGGGACTGTACTATACATATAGATTTTTAAAGTTCCGAAATTTTTTGCTCAAATTAATGTAATGATTGTACAAGGATTACTGTTAAAATAAGTTTAAAGATATTCTTTTATAAACCAAAGCTACTGTAATTTATGCCTAATGAAGATTTTTTGCTTTATTTTGTGCTGTGTGCTCTGTCTTGTTTTTATTTTTTTAATTAATTAATTTATTTTTTTGTTTTAGAGTATGTTTATTCAATTAAATGGATTTATAATATTTTATATTAAAGTGCAAGACATGGTGTGGATATTTTCCAAGCACATGAATTTCAGCTGGCACTAGATTTATGAGGAACCCGTGTAAGAGAAAAAGGTGTTTTAGAATCCTCTTCCTTATCTAGCCCGTATTAGCTGATCGAATTGAGCATTCTTAATACCAGACTCTAGACACTTGCTTTTTAAAGGCTTACTTCATTGCAGGCAAAGGCATAAGTGAAAATACCACATTGCCATCTCCCCTAAACTCCCACGTTTTATCCCAGGGCAGGTCATACTCTTGGTCTGGGTGTTCAGCATGATGGTGGAGATGCTTGTTGATGGCTAGTGATACGTGACTTCTGTTAGGTCATAAGTTGATCCTTACTTGGCAGCTCTCTTCCTTTGCTTTTTCAAAGGGAGAAACCAAAAGTGTTGAGTAGGATGTGACATGCCATCTTTTTTTTTTTAACATCTTTATTGGAGTATAATTGCTTTACAGTGGTGTGTTAGTTTCTGCTGTATAGCAAAGTGAATCAGCTATACATATACATATATCCCCATATCCCCTCCCTCTTGCGTCTCCCTCCCACCCTCCCTATCCCACCCCTCTAGGTGGTCACAAGGCACCGAGCTGATCTCCCTGTGCTATGCAGCTGCTTCCCACTAGCTAGCTATTTTTACGTTTGGTAGTGTATATTTGTCCATGCCACTCTCACTTTGTCACAGCTTACCCTCCCCGACCCCGTATCCTCAAGTCCGATCTCTAGTAGGTCTGCGTCTTTATTCCCATCTTGCCCCTAGATTCTTCGTGATCATTTTTTTTCTTTTTTTAGATTCCATATATTGTCTTGTTTTTAAAAATAGGTGGATAGACTTTCCCTCTACTTGCATTGATTGTTTTTATCCTAGAAATAAAAGTAGCAAAATACATTTTCATTGTTTATGAAACTTTGTAAAGAGCATTTGAAATCTTTTTGATGTGCACAAATAGAAAATGAGATTAAAATAGGATGTGGTATTTATGTCCTGTGATTTATTAAGTTTTTCAGAATCTTCCTTGAAATTTGCCTTCTTTATTAATAAACTTAGTAAAAGAGCTAAGTGAAATTAAATGTTAAGAAGATAATCATTTTCATGTCAGTAGACTCTTCTAGTCATGGAAACGTGCTGACTTTAAGCGTGCTTGTGATGAGTCAGTACTGGCTTGCTTCCACCGTCACAGGATTTGCAGAGCAGCCATGAGTATTCATGTGTGCTTGTACTGAGCACTTTGCTAAGATGCTGGTAAAAATAACGCTGCTTTTCTATGGACTATTTCTAAACTCAGGTGAAATTCCTGGTGGGGTTAATAGTAGATGAGGGGGTTAAGATGATGGCCCTGATTATAATATATACCAGCATCATCTATATATAACAAATTTCTGAGTAATACATGACTTTTCTCTCTAAAAATTGACTTCTGCCTTTTAATGAAGAAAAATATTATATTTTTACCATCTGTAGAATATTGTGTAGCTGCTATAGTTACCTTCTCGAGTATGGCATTAATGAAATAACTCAAGGAAGAGGGATAGTTTATTAGCACTATAATTTTTCATTTCAGTTATAGCAGGTGATTATTCTTGGACCATCTGGTGGTAAAGTTTTGTAAGCCATTGCAAGGAGAGTTCCTTCTTTGAACTCTAGGAAATTAATGATATAGTAGACTTTTTATTTATTTGCCTTTATCATCTTTTCAGTTAAATTGCAGTGTCCAAGTCAGGATTCACTGAAGTGTGAAACTTGTTTGCTCAAGAGGCTTATGATAAAGCTATATTGATAAATTGAGTGTAGCTTTTGTTGTTATTCCTAGATAAGGCTTATCTGAACCATTGTTCCAAGTTGTTGATAGCTTCACATAGTATATTTCTTTCCCATTTTAAACCATTAAGAAAAATTTGAAGTATGCAATGTGTATCTTTTTCAGTTTGCATCCTAAAGAATAACCATTTTGTATAAGTTTTTACTATTTCATTCCCTAATGAGAATAAGCTTGAGTCTTAAAAATAAGCCATTTGACAAGTTCCTAATATGTCATTTTCCTAATTATAAGGAGAATCTTATTTCTAATTGCAGGCCTGAAAGTAAGCAGGAACCTGTGAAAACAGAAATGGGTCCTCCACCATCTCCAGCATCCACATGTAGTGATGCATCCTCAATTGCCAGCAGTGCATCAATGCCGTATAGTAAGTTTTATGTGTAGTACACATTGGTCAAAGTAAGATCCCCGGCAGAGAGCTGTGTTCAGTTTGTTTCTGATTTGAGGCAACTCAGACCATTTTTAATATCTTTTAATATAAATTGTGTTCCTACTAGTTTGATTTTTTTCAATGTGCAACTTTATTTAAATAGAAAAACAGTATTTACAGTGTTGAGTATTCTTGTTTTTGCGAGTTATAATTTGCCGCAATATGTAAAGTGCATTGCAGTAACAGAAGGAAATAATTGCCACTCTAGAATATCTGCCTACCTTTGTTGGGACTGTTATTGTAGATTGGTTATGGCTTGGTCACAACTTTCGCTCAGAATTTGTAGAGTTTAAAAACCTAGATTTACTACTGCACCTTGGATTTAAAGAGTATTTTAAAAAAAGCTTTCCAAAGTACATTTATTTTCTAGTTTTAATTGCTTTGTATTTGAGGAAATTGAAAGTTTTTAATAGTCATGTGCTAGTTTTAAGAACAGCCCAACAGATCCTTTTTAAACATTGGTCCGATAGGCCTAATTTTGAGGGTCCAGAATAAGTTTAAAATTTGTAAATACTTCTTTGCAGTTGTTTATAGTAGTGTTAATATTGTTAGGCATTAACGAACATGGATATTTTTCACTATGAATTCATTTAAAGTGGAAGTTAGTTATGAAAGCTCAATTCATAAAGCAGTAGTAAGTAGTTCATGAAATTTATTTAGATATCTCAATTATGTATCCCTTTACAAATGATCTTTTTTCATATATTTAGATGAAATCTATAAAGTCTCTTTCACATTTTCTTTTTGGTACTTACCATTTTGTTGTTGTCTAAGAACGACGACGGTCCACCCCTGCCCCAAAAGAGGAGGAAAAGGTGAACGAAGAGCAGTGGTCTCTTCGGGAAGTCGTTTTTGTGGAAGATGTTAAGAATGTTCCTGTTGGCAAGGTTTGTTCAGAATGTCTAAGAATTAGTTACTAACAACTATAATGGTATTGGTTATCGAAGAACTTACGGTTGGTGAGTGCTCATCAGCCCTTTCCTCAAGGCTGCTTTATTTATCACCTCTAATGATGTCTTTAGTCCCATCCTTTAATCTGATGCATGTATCTCCTTTGTCCCTGACAGATGAACTGAAGATTATTATACCTCTCCTTGAGCATTTATGGTGGTAGTCTGCTTTTTTTTAAAAGTGTTATTTTGGAATAATTTTAGATTTACAGAAAAGTTGCAAAGAGATAACATTACTTTTTGATACAGTCCATTCTTTGGGACTTATATAGTTTTAATGGAGATGATCTTCCATAACATTTAAAAATCTTGCTACTGTCTTTAAGCTTCCACTTTCTCTTCCCTTCTTCCTGGAGAGGGTCTTGCCTCCTAAGAAACCAAGTGAGTAGAGTTCATCAGCTGGAATGCCATTAATTTCACCTTTGTCCTTTCACATTCTTAAAAACAAAATGGAACTATAGCTGTAGAATACCTGCAAAGTAACTTTTCCTGATTGCTCTTTAGTTTCTGAAATGGGATGGTCTTTCATTTGGACTTAAAGGGCAGTGTAGATACATCATGTCCTGCAATTTACAAAGGCCTTTTGATTTCAAATAGAACTGTAGTTTACGGGCAGCTATGTTTTTCTAAGACGATCACATTGGCTTAAAATCAAAAGCAGTAAGTAGCAGAGGTAGGACTCAAGTATTTTGGTTTGAAGTCCTGTGCTTGGCTTTCTGTGCATTGCTCACTCTACCTATGTTGTCCGTGGATAATATGTCATGGAAGTAGATGTCAACGGTATATTTGGTGAGTGTGTTCAGGTTAATTTTACAACTTGACGATCATTGAAGAAACATATTCATAAGGAATTAAATGCCTTCAGTGTTAAATTGGTTCAATGACTGTAACTTGCATATTGATTTCACATGAGTTATTGTTCACATTTATCGTATTTACCTGTATTCTAGGTGCTGAAAGTGGATGGAGCCTATGTTGCTGTAAAATTTCCAGGAACGTCCAGTAATACAAACTGTCAAAACAACTCTGGTTCAGATGCTGACCCTTCTTCTCTCCTTCAGGATTGTAGGTTACTTAGAATTGATGAACTGCAGGTAAGTGTAGAGGACTCACTCGGCAGGTGAATGTCGGGACCCTGAGTATGTTACAGATTTGAGAGCAAAATTCCTTTTGTCATGCAGGTTGTCAAAACTGGAGGAACACCAAAAGTTCCCGACTGTTTCCAAAGGACTCCTAAAAAGCTTTGTATACCTGAAAAAACAGAAATATTAGCAGTGAATGTGGATTCCAAAGGTAAAAGATTTTGTAACTTTTCTAACTGGCATACTCCATGTTCTATTAATACTTGTGCCATAAATGGGAATTAGATAAAGTGGTTTGGGGCATTTGGCAGTTTTTGTCCCCTGTGTGTAACATTATGGAATGAAATGTATCTACATTTGAAATGTGGCTAGAGATGTAAAATTTGGTAGGTACTTACTAGAGTTCACTAAGGATGTGTAAATTTTTTTTTTTTTTTTACATTTATGTGTTTCTGAAGGTGTGCATGCTGTTTTGAAGACTGGAAATTGGGTACGGTACTGTATCTTTGATCTTGCTACAGGAAAAGCAGAACAGGAAAATAATTTCCCTACAAGCAGCATTGCTTTCCTTGGTCAGGATGAGAGGAATGTAGCCATCTTTACTGCTGGACAGGTATTTTTGCTTTTGAAAGTTTATATGACAACATTGGCATTTTTGTGACGCTTAGGGTTTGGCTCTAGTTTGCTTGTTATTAAACATTGAAGAATTTAGAATATTCAACATATTTTAATATTAAGTTTCTTATTTGGTCACTATTACAAACATATAAAATCTAATTTGAAAATAAATATAACTACTGTAAAAATCAGACATAACATTTTTGATTGGGAGCCAAACTTTTTAATTTTCACCTCTATTATAGGAGTCTCCTATTATTCTTCGAGATGGAAATGGCACTATCTACCCCATGGCCAAAGATTGCATGGGGGGAATAAGGGATCCTGATTGGCTTGATCTTCCACCTATTAGTAGTCTTGGAATGGGTGTACATTCTTTAATAAATCTTCCTGCCAATTCAACAATCAAAAAGAAAGCTGCTATTATCATCATGGCTGTAGAGGTAATCTGACTTTTGAAGCTACTTGGCATTTCAATTCAGAAGGCACCGCTGGAGTCTAGGGAAACAATCTTGAATAGATCATTCATTGCCGGTTCCCTATGGGAACTAATAGTCTATTAGGACAAGAGAGATGCGTATACCATTGATTACAGTGTAATTTAAGCGTTTGAGTAAGGCATGCATCATGTTGTAGAAGTACAAAAGGGAGGGCTGTAAATCAAACTGACTGTAGAGGCTTCTCTGAGGAGGTGATACCTGGATATAGCTGTAAAGAATCAGATAGGGGTCTCCTAGGTGCAGGATGAAGGTAGGAAGTGTTATCCCAGGCACAAAGAGCAGCGTTTGTGAATCTCAGAATGTACATGTTGGGAGAACATGTACATTCTTTTGATATAACTAGAAGGTAGGGCTTATACGGATCAATAAGTGGCAGGTGATAAGGTGGGAGAAAGGGGTGCCTTGTGTGTTAACCTAAGGGGCCTGAGCATTCCCCTGAAAGCTAGGAGGAGAAGGATTTTAAGCTGTTTTTTTTGGTGTGTTTTTAAAGAAGATGAGTAGTGGATGGAGAACAGAAGTTTAGAGACCAGATAAAAAGCTAACGTAGGGGGCTTCCCTGGTGGCGCAGTGCTTGAGAGTCTGCCTGCCGATGCAGGAGACGCGGGTTCGTGCCCCGTTTCGGGAGGATCCCACATGCCGC
>NW_006790200.1:321940-355596 GCF_000442215.2 Lipotes vexillifer | reverse complement strand
CCGCGGCATGTGGGATCTTCCCGAAACGGGGCACGAACCCGCGTCCCCTGCATCGGCAGGCGGACTCTCAACCACTGCGCCACCAGGGAAGCCCTAAGCTTGAACTCTTGGAAATAAGGAAGAGGGGATGGATTTAAGAGATCTTAAGGAAGTAGAAGCTCTAAAGCTTGGTGACAGGATGTCAGCAGTAAATGAAAGGAAGGGGTTGTAAAGCTGCTGATTTAGGTGTGGCTGATAGGAAAATGAAAAATAGGAGAAACTGGAAATTCTCTGATGGTCCAGTGGTTGTGGCTCCCTGCTTCCACTGCAGTGGGCACGGGTTCAGTCCCTGGTCAGGGAACTAGAATCCCGCATGCGTGCGGTGCAGCCAAAAAACCCCAGAAAATAGGAAAAACAAATGGGATAAGGAGAAAGGATGAGTTTAGTTTTGAACATATTGTGGTTGAGGTGTTTGTATTTGTTAGATGTGGAGGCAACACCACTGGAAAAGTTATCGGAGCAGTTTGAGCAGAGATTGACCTGATTTGCTTTACATTTTCAAAAGGTCACTGCTGACACGCTGAGAATACAAGGGGGATGGGTTGGAAGTAGGGAGGCCAGTTAGGAGGCTGTTAAAAGAATTCAGGTGGAAGGTGATGTTGGCTTGACCCAGGAGGTGGAATAATAAGTGATTAGACTCTAGATATACTAGATACGTTTTAAAGTAGAGCCAGCAGGATTTGCTTATGGCTAAATATAGGGTGTCAAATAGAGGAAGCAGAGGGCAAAAGGTTTTGAAGAGTGAAGTTGCCGTTTATCGAGACGAAGACTGTAGGATTGAAGCAGGTTCTGGGGGGTGAGATCAGGAGTTTAAGATTCTTATCAGTTACCCAAGAGGAGATGGTGAATAGAGAGTTAGATGTGTGAGTTGGAACACCAGGAGAGAGGGGACCAAGCTGGAGAAGTGTACTTAGGAGTTGTCAGTATATCTGTGATATTTAAAGGACTTATACTGAATGAGATTACTAAAGTCTTGGAGGAGAAAAAAGATCTAAGTCCTGAGCCATGAAAATAGTCTCAGCATTTAAATACCACGAGATAAAAAGAAACCTGCATGAGAGACTGAGAAGGAATTGGAGGAAAACGAATGAGTGTTGTCTTGGAAGCTAAGCAAAGAGCATGTGTCAAGCAGGATGTGTTGTTCAAGTGTATCAAATGATGCCGTAGGACAGTAAGGCGTGTACTGAATACTGACTTTTGGGTTTGGCTCCATCTAGGTCATTGTTGACAGTGGGGATGCAGGCCTGATTTACAGTGAGCTAAGGAGAAAATGGGAGTTGAGGAACTTAGACAACTCTTTTGAGGAGTTTTTCTATAAAAGATAGAAATGGAGCTTAGAATGGGAGCTTATTTACCCTCCATTAGGTTGGAGGTGATAAGCAAACTTACTAGAACTGCATCTAAAATAATCTGAATCTAGGTGCTTCTGAGAGATACCCATGAGCTTTCGTTTAGAGACACAGTGCTCATATTCTTAGTTTAGCTTTAATTGTTAACCTACTAGACTAGTGGTTCCAAACTGGTAGGGGTATGGGGTTGAAGGAGGTGGCCGTGACCTGAATGTGGCCCCTAGAAATAGCCTTTCACATCATTTAAAAATTCTTGATTGGTTGCCAACATTCAAAAATCACAGGATTTGTATTTAAAACTCAGATTTTCAGGTGCTCTTAAAGAATTAGACGATCTGGTGATATTGGGCCATTATGTAAGTCCTCTTAGAGGCTATACATGGTGTCTCCATGTCTTCATTGCAGTTCCCACTATTTAAAATTTGTTGCTCTAAGTCCAAATGTTAGTCATCATTTATTTATTATACGGTTTGTGTTACCTTTCTTACAGCCAGCCTCCTCCACTCACTTATACTTTTGCATATGCTTCTGTAGGCATTTGATTCTATGACCCCTGCACTTTGTCAGCATCTCAAGGGTAAAGATAAAATGTGCCATCATCCCAAGGGTAGCGATAAAGTGTGCCATCATTTATCTTTCTAAATAGCCTTCATTTACTAGGGCTTGGTGCACAGTAGACGTGCAAGAAATTTTTGCTGAACTCTCTGCTATGTGTTATAAGTGACAACATACAGTGATGCAGAATAAACATAGTAAGCGTGGTATTGATACTGTCAGTGTGAGAGCCCATGTACTGCCCAGCAGGTTAGAGATGAGAGCTCCCTGTAGAGTAGCTGCTTCAGCCAGATGACTGGCTGATTGCTTGAAAACATTCTATGTATCACAGCGGTGTGCAGCAAAATATCTTAATTTTAGTTATTTTTAAATGTACTGCACTTTTTATTCTTTGGAGAGACTTTGACATATTCTCTCAATGTATTTATTAGTGCATATTTGCCACTAGACTTTGGCAAATTTAGTCTTATGTGGCCCACCTCATATTCTTGAACTGGAGCTTGCAATTTATGGGGTCACTTCAGGATCATAGTTAGTTCCACAGTCAGAATGGCTTATCTCACGTGTGTCAAGTACTGAAAACAGTTTTTTAGCTGTATTTTCTTGTGCCCTTCTTCCCCCATTGTTACTTCCTCTCATCTGCATAAGGTTGGGGGAAGGGATGGGTTATCTAGGTGATTTGTGGAGAGCTGCCAAGTTCAAAAGCGGCTCTCTTCTTCCCTTTGTATTCCCACGCATTCTTTTCCCACCTGCTTTCTTCCAGTTCTCAGTTTTAGTTAAAATGAACAGATATGCTTGTTTTCCATAACTATTGCTTTACATTCAGTCGATTAAATATCCCATAACTATAGTTTACATTCTGAAAAAAGTACATTTGAACTCTTTGGTCTATTTATGCTGTGTCTTAAGTTTGTTTAGGCTGCTACAGACAGAGTGGCTTATAAACAACCGAAATTTACTTCTCATGGTTAAGGAAGGTGGGAAGTTCAAGATCAAGGTGTGGGCAGATTCGGTGTCTGATGAGGGCCCTTTCACTGGTTCACAGATGGCCATGTGTCCTCACACAGTGGAAAGGGAGAACTCTGGTCTCTTCAGCCCCCTGTAAGGGCAGTGATCACATTCATGAAGGCTCCACCCTCATGACCTAATGACTGTCCAGAGGCCCTACCTCCAAATACCATCCACATTGGGGATTAGGCTTCAACATGAATGGGAGGGGGGGCATGTAAATATTCCATCCACGGCATGCTATTTCTCAGGTAGAAGATGATATAATTACTTGATCATTACTACCATGTCTTTGACAATGAAGTACATTAGTTGTCACCTTTGGGGATTGTGTCTGTCGTTATTTCTGGAGGGAGTTGAAGGTTTTGGCTTTCTTGTACCATAGTGTGATGTAAATGTAACCTTAAAGAGCACAAGAAGGTGAGAATAAGCTTGGAATAAAATGTATACCCTATGCTTAATTGGTTAACAATATTAATAGGGTTCTAATTTGATAGTTATATATGATGTAAATAAGGGTGCTGTATAAACTATGATCTATAGGTCCAATCCAGCCACTCCCATTTATGCATTGTATATCTGGCTGCTTTCCTGCCACAGTTAGAGTTGAGTTAGTTGCAGAAGCTGAAGATATTTATTGGTCCTTTACAGGTTTACCCACTCTTCCATTCCTGTCAGTTGTATTCTGTGCTTAAGGGTACCTTCAAGTTCAGCTTCTTTTGCCAGGCCACCTTAAATTGTCTCGGTGTATCTGAAGAGCTGATTATATTATTGTGTTGGCCATGTGAACTTTTTGACATGTGTAATGTGCTGTACAAATTCATTGAAGTTTTTTTCCTAATTTGTCTGAGCACAGAAACAAACCTTAATGCAGCACATCCTGCGCTGTGACTATGAGGCCTGTCGACAATATCTTATGAATCTTGAGCAAGCGGTTGTTTTAGAGCAGAATCTACAGATGCTACAGACATTCATCAGCCACAGATGTGATGGAAATCGAAATATTTTGCATGCTTGTGTATCAGTTTGCTTTCCAACCAGCAATAAGGAAACTAAAGAAGAAGAGGGTGAGATTAAGAGCTGTAACATGATCTTTAAGAGGAATTTTGGGCAATTTTGAAAATATAAAAATTATTAAAGAAAATCACTGTAAAGAATTTGTATGTACTTTTACTTTGCTTTGTAAAACTAGGAGTCTCAGAAGGTAAAAATGCCTGTTAGGATGAACATGTAACATGAATAAATAAAGTTTTTATCAATGTGTTTCTGATGCCTTAAATTCTAATTTCTCTGTTAAGTACAAACTATATATATGATACTTAAGAGCTTTACTGATTTTATAATTGCAGGTGACTTTTATTACCATGGGAAGTATTTAGCAAGTTAAGTCAAATTATATTGAGGCAACTTTTATCCCAATTTTCAGAATGTAGAGGGAAAAATAACCTAGTGAGTTGTTAGATGTTTTTGGAAAAGTAAATAAGCTTTTTGCCATAAAGTTTTTAATTGGCTAAGTGAAGGGGGAAACTGAAAACCTAAAGTGTAACTGTGTAATTCATAATGGTTTTCCTTATTTTGAATTCTGCGGATGATATTCTCGTAGCTGCGTTTTTGAACAGTGGTTTGCAAGTTTCTGACCTTTATCTCGTTATCATTGACTGACTAAAGGATTATAAGTAGTGTATAAATTAAGACTGAGGTACCGATATGTAGGCCTTTTCTTCCTTGGTAGTGAAAGCTAAATTTCAGCCTACTTGTGAATAACCTTATTTTTTATCTTTGGGGGTTGAAAAGTAAGGCAGAATAAGGAAGTAATTCACATTAAAGGTCATATAGTTCAGTCTAGCTTAAGTGTTGCTCTAAGGAGGGAAAATTAAGCTGTTATCACTAGTGTGTGAATTAGAATACTAAAACACTTAGCAGTTAGCATTTAATGGCCTGTACATACTTCATCTCTTAGTTATTTTTGAAGTTTAAATTGATCCTAATTTTTTTCTCTTATGTTTCAGAAGCAGAGCGCTCTGAAAGAAATACATTTGCAGAAAGGCTTTCTGCTGTTGAGGCCATCGCAAATGCAATATCAGTTGTTTCAAGTAATGGCCCAGGTAATCGGGCTGGATCATCAAGTAGCCGAAGGTAATGTGATTTTTACCAGGAAAGTTTAATTGGTGGAAACATAATCCAAGTACAGAAAGAAATGTATCTCTTTCCTATCATATGCATGAATTGGTGGGTCATTTTGTTTTGTTTTGTTCCTCCCAATATCAGCCTGGGAAAAATACCTGACAATATCTAGTTAGAGTTTAGGTGTAAAACAGTAGGACCTAGGATCCTTCAAAAATTTGAGGTAATTTAGACAAGTAGTTCAAACTTGATTCTTTGAATGTGTTTTAAACTCATCATTCATGTTTCCTAGGAAGTTATTTTCTTTAGTTGGAGAACAAGTAATATAATAATTGAGAGAACCTCAATCTTTTATTTTCAGATTGTTTACTTAGCTCAGTTTCTCAGATGTCCTAAAGATCTGGGAAGAAATGAAAGGCTGATGTATATTATGAATGTTTGGTATTTAAATTTTTCAGGCTTTCTGGGTTGTGAGATGGACACTTTATAACACATTAAAAATTACTAGATGTTTGAATAGATGAAGACTATAAAGAATTCAGGATACAGCTGTTTGTAGGTTTTTTTGTTTTCCCCCTGAAGGAAAACACGTTTATATTAGACATGAGAGCCAGAATTCTTGGATACTTCACAAATCATTAATGGAAGCACTGCTCACTGTGCTAATGTGATAGGTTGTAAAGTCTACTTAAAACGAAGACACTCTTGCTTATTTTCTGTTCTATATTCAACTTTCCCTTTAAAAACGATTCTTCTAAAATTGGTTCCAACTTGATAGCTTCCCAGGTTCAAAAACATCCTGAAGTGAGGTTTATCAAAAACTATTTATGGGTAACCAAACTATAATTTAAAATAGTACAGAAACATTATGTAGACTATGCAAAATGGAAATTATCATTTGTTTAGGACTACACTAGGCAAAATGTTTGGTCTAAAATGGAAAGCAACTTAAATTCTTCATGAAGAAATTAGTGTCTGAATTATTTCAGGTATTTCATTTCCTCAGGGAAAATACAGGTGCAAATCAAGTTGGACTCTGATATGGTTGGTCCAATGCCAGTGCTGCCATCTTTTTTTCATGTAAGGATTATTTTGAAGGCAAAGACTAAAAGGAGCTTCAAGAGTGGGTGATGTGTTGCTCACAGAAATAATTTGCAGAGTAAGCTCCTTTGAGGCATTTGCCGAAGATTTCACTGCAGTGCTCTTAACCAGTTCAAACTCAGGGCTGCCGGTTGAACAGATGAAAGCACAGGAGTCTTATTATCTACGCCGGGCAGTAGGAAGTCCACAGACTCTGCTTCATTGAAGTGAAACCCTCCTCTAGCCTACAATGGATTTTCTAGGCGATACCCCTTGATGAGTATGCAGGCTGGGATTCATGAGCTGTAAGCTCAAAACTGATGCAATTTCAATATTGAATGGAGTACTGTTAAATGCCTTCAGATGATGATTTGACTCAGAAGTTTTGTTATGTGACTCAATAGTGCCTGAGTACAAAGGGCAGATTTAGTGGAAAGCTTGATTGATGCATCTGATTGCAGGTGTATGTACTCTAGAGATTATTAATCTGGAAGACACATGACCTTCGCTTTTTTGTCACAGTGGTATGTTTGAACATGACTGGATTCTAAGGCTTCTGTAGCATGGATATAACGTGCTTACAAAGAGGAAATTACATCAACCTTGAATTCTTCCATATTGTCAGAAAATACGATGACTCCAGGCAAGCCTATACGAAGAAATGTCAAAACTCTGAATCTTAGCAGCCAAGGTGGTATCTCCTCAGTATTGTCCTCAGCCACTGAGGATACAGGTGAATCTTCATGAATTGTGTACAACATCTTGAAGAATAATTTTCTTTTTTTTGTTTTTTTTTTTGTTTTTTGTTTTGAAAGAATCTGTATGAGGAGCTGGGCATTGTACTTAAAAATGTTCCCAAGACCTAATGAAGAAAAGAGGTAGAGGACAATTTTTTTAAATGACAAGGAATGACCCCCTCATATAATATTGAATTGACTACATCACAACAGCAAAGTTGGGAGTTTGCAAGTTCAAGATGAGACTATGGTCTCAATTTATCTTCATTTATTCTTAATCTGCTCTAGGCTAGAGGTTGGAGAATAGCCCATATATGTTTTGTTTGGCCTGTGCAATGTTAAATTTTTTTTTTTCTTTAAAATTTGAATGCCTTTAGATGAGCATGTATGCCTCTAGTTTGCCATGACCCCCTACTTCTTACACCTGACTGCCCTTTCCTCAGTTTATTTTACTTTCCAGGCCCAGTAGGCATTGTGTTTGCGACCCTGGTGTAAGCATTCTTCTTGATAAGCCCAAAACATGCATTTATTTTCAGGTTATTTGCAGTGCCTCCCAATTACCGCTGATTTTTTCCTCTCTTTGTGTTTTGAGTAAGACACATTAGGATACCAAGTGTCTGTGTTGAGCTTATTTAAAATTGTCTAGGAGCATCACAGTGTGAAGTCACCCGGGTGTGTGCTGTTACTGGTAAGGAGCCTGCCATGCTCTTTGGGTAATATCTTGGACAGGGAAGTGACTTTGACTGAAAGAATCATCATCACTGTTCCCTGCTCCCCTCCATATTATAAAAACTCTTGAACTCAGATTTCTAAATTGGGAGAGAGAAGACACCAATACTACAAAAGAATTAACTATAGGTATTTTTTAATAGTACATACTATAATAGCTAGTATATTTTTTGAGACATTAAAATTTACTTTGCAGAATCTTCCAAAAAATGTTTCTCTTCCCCAAGGTACATCATCATACACAAGCCTTACAAAATAGATGGGTTCCTGAAAGTAGCTACTAAATGCATTTAGAAAAAATTTTACTCATAAAACTGAAAATGTATTGCTATGGAAAAACACACTTACCCTCGGATTAAGTAATAATTAGAGATTCAAACCTTAATACACATCTTTCTGAATTACTTATTTGCAGACATATAATGCTCACCTGGTAAGGTGTTAGGTTTTTCACATCAGAAATGTCATGTCTTTGGGATTAAATCTGCCTGGGAGAAAGCAGTCCCTTATGTGTTGCCTGGCCCTTAAAATTGAATTCTTACTCTTTGTTCATTTAGAAGCTCTAAAATTGTGGCCAAGTGAAAGGATTTGCCTTATGTGCTCTCTCTTAATTGCTGCTAGTTTTTAATATGTTAATTTTGTAGCCTTTGTAAGCTTTTATTCAGAGGTATAGATTTTTGTACAGGTAGTTTACTAGTTCCCCTAATGAGGTCTGTGTTTGTGATTATTTCTTTATCTTTTTAGCGATGTGCACACCTGTATAGCAGGAGGAAAAAAAAATCACGCCCAGATATTAATCTAACAACACATTTTACAAGCTCCAGTTTCATTCATTAATTTCCTTGGGATGAAGTTGTGCTGTTAAAAAAACTTTTTTGTGTAAAAAATGAACCTAAATTGGTCTTTGTTTGAAAACTACTTACTGTGTGGATATTAGTTCCATTGCTTTTGAGAGCACAGAAAAGGGGTTTAGTGGGCTAACAGTATTGGTTTTGTGCTAATCAGTATGTTTTGCTAATGTCTACTACTGAACTTAATTCTTACTGATGATAAACAGGGGACAGGATTTTTTTTTGTTTTAACGTTCAGCTGTTCATTTATCTTAACTGTATGAAAGATTATTTCCTAATCTTAACTTCACTGCAACTTTTGTTCCCGGTGCTTAAGTTTCTGTGGGAGCTTAATATAGTGGTTTTAGTGCTGAACTGGGTACTAGGACCCCCCAGTTGCATTTCTATCCCTTGCTGACTTATTCTGTGATTCCAGAATGGCATTTGTACTTCACTTTCCTGCCTGGAGTATTTGCTTGTAGAACAAACTTTCATCTCAGATGAGAAGTTCTGTGCACCTTATCCTTACACTTAGACGTGGTAGTGAGCTCTGATTTTGTCCATGTTCTTCTAGTTTGAGATTACGGGAAATGATGAGACGTTCATTGAGAGCGGCTGGTTTGGGTAGACATGAAGCTGGAGCTTCATCCAGTGACCACCAAGATCCAGTTTCACCCCCCATAGCCCCCCCTAGTTGGGTTCCTGACCCTCCTGCAATGGATCCTGGTAAGATCTGTTATTTTATTAAGTGTTTAACAAATAGACAGGGTCGTGAAAGAAAAGAAATAAACATTTCAGTGGGATGTTTAGAAATCTGAAATTGTTAAAATTAGCATAATGAGTATTATAACTAGCTTACATAGATTTGGTTTGTTTGTAACTTAAAAATTAAAATTCTAGAAAGTCTTGTTAGATATCCCTCTTCTACTGAAATACATATTTCTGTACTGGTAAGAAGCTAGCTAATAATATATCAAGATAAGTCAGTAATTTGCCTAGTGGATTCCTTCTCTTATAGTTTGGAAAAGAAGCATTCACTTAAGCCTCTGTCTGATTTGACCTTTGGCTTGCAGAGAAAAGCCTTAAGGCCAGTTAAAAGAACATGTTAGGGATATGTTGCCTATAATGATGTACATCCTGCTGTTCTGTTTACTGAAAGATGGTGACATTGATTTTATCCTGGCCCCTGCTGTGGGATCTCTTACCACAGCAGCGACTGGCACCGGTCAAGGACCAAGCACCTCCACCATTCCAGGTGAGAATCTCTACTATTTTATCTACCTAGGCATTTGGAAGATAAAACTAAACACTTTGTATATAGGTTTCTACAGATCTACACTTTATCTCAAGGAGACTTCTTGGCTTGAAAAATATCTAATTCTGTGACTTATCTTCTGTATATCAGTGAAGTTGTGGTGTGTATGTGCATATATTTCATCAGTTGAGATTTATAAAATGTGTTAATGTGTTTAAATTCTCTGTAATGAAGTTATTAATTTGTTACCAATACTCAAATATTTTTCTGGTGGTTTATTTGATAGATACTTGGTATATTATTCTAGAATAGTCTTTCACTCTGTTTTGAACACTTTTGTTACCAAATGGATCTGCTTAATTACAGGTCCTTCCACAGAGCCATCTGTAGTAGAATCCAAGGATCGAAAGGCCAACGCTCATTTTATATTAAAATTGTTATGTGACAGTGTTGTTCTACAGCCCTATCTACGAGAACTCCTCTCTGCCAAGTAAGAAGTTTAATATATTTTTGATATGAAGATTTAGCTTTACTCCTTTTACTGTTAAGTTGATCTTGCAACATATGGAACAACAATTATCTTAATTGAATTTAAAATTTATCGGAATCTAGCATTGTATTTTCCGTGTTACTAAGTAAACTCTCTTTAGTGAAAGAGGCCTTCTCAATATAATACAGGGTACACTAAATGAATACAGTTTGATTTTATGTTAGCTTGATGAGGGTGTATATTTATATGTTAAAAAGATCACAGTATAGTTGCTCTCAAATGTTGAATCCATAAATTAGTTATATCACTGTCACCTGGAGAACTTTAAAAATTATACACATTCTTCCCCAAGCTCTACACTAGAAGTATAACTCAGCAGGTCTGAAATGGGGCCTGGAACCTGTATTGTGAAAATCCAAGAATGATTCTTATGGTTTCTTCGGAAATCTTGGCTTACGGAATCATCATGAGATCATACAGAGCTTTTGATAAGTATTCTGTTGTAAGTGCTCATTAACCGTTAATAGGTTACATCTCTACCTGCAACTTAATTGTTTATCTTCCTTTACAAACTCATAATGACGAGTGTTTTTATAATAGTTATTAATCTGTGCCAAGCTCTACTTGCATTAACTCTTATTCTAGATATAACTGTCTGGAGTAGATAATATTATCTCCACTTTACATTTGCAGCAGTGGGCTTAGAGGTTAATTAACTTGCCCAGGCTCGCAAAACTACTGAGTGGCATAGCTGGAATTCCAGCCCTGGTATGTGTCTTTATTACAGAACTGGGACTCCCAGCCTTGACCCTTATGTCCTATTTAGTACAAGAAGGTGTTATGAGTTTTTTTATCTTTGAGGGCGAGGGAGTTTTCATGTTTAAGTCTTACTGCCCTTTGGATGAAAATGACCAAATTTATGAAATTATGACTTAATGAAGGCTGCCCCACACTAGTAAAATAAGTTATTGGATTATAAACAGAGTTATTATGACAGAAGCATCTTAATAATTTATTAGTGGTTTGAGGCATAGATAAAAATGGTTTATATATGGATACATACAGTATATCTTTCTGTTTTTATTTTCTCAATTGTCATTTTTTTCCATAAGTGTTTTTTTTTTTTTTTCTTTTTTTTTTTCTTGTGGTCCGCGGGCCTCTCCCTGCCGTGGCCTCTCCCGTTGCGGAGCACGCGCAGGCTCAGCGGCCATGGCTCACGGGCCCAGCCGCTCCGCGGCACGTGGGATCTTCCCGGGCCGGGGCACGAACCCGTGTCCCCTGCATCGGCAGGCGGACTCTCAACCACTGCACCACCAGGGAAGCCCAGGGGCAGTGTTCTTTTGCCTGACTTTTAGGTGATAAGTATAGAGATGATCAAACTGGCCCTTTTTGCTTTTTTATACTACAGATACAGGAGAATTTCCTAGAGTTGCTAACACAGTTTCCTAAGTGATGTATCTGGGAATTATTTACCATGGAGATGACTCAGTAAGAAAAGGGCCTTTTCTTCTTTTTTTATTGAAGTATAATTGACTTACTATGTTAGTTTCAGGTGTACAACATACTGATTTGATATTTTTTTACATTACAAAATGACCACCATGATAAGTGTAGTTACCATCTGTCACCATACAAAGTTATTACAATATTATTGATTATATTCCCTATGCTGTCCTAATGACTTACTTATTTTATAACTGGAAGTTTGTACCTCTTAATCTCCCTCACCTATTTCACTCATGCTCCTGACCCCCTGCCCTCTGGCAGCCACTAGTTTGTTCTCTGCGTCTATGAGTCTGTTTCTGCAAGAGGCTTCCCTTTTCTCCACATCCTCGCCAACACTTGTTATTTGTTGTCTCTTTTTATAATAGCCATTCTGACAGATGTGAGGTAGTATCTTATTGTGGTTTTGATTTGCATTTCCCTGATGACTAGTGATGTTGAACTATTCACGTGTGTGTTGGCCATCTGTCGTATGTCTTCTTTGGAAAAATGTCTGTTCAGGTCTCCTGCCCAGTTTTTAATCAGATTGGGGTTGTTTGATGTTGAATTGTATGAGCTCTTTGTATATTTTGGATATTAATCCCTTATTGGATATATCATGGGCAAATATCTTCTTCCGTCCAGTAGGTGGGCTTTTCATTTTGTTGGTGGTTTCCTCAAAAACTTTTTAGTTTAATGTAGTCCTGTTTGTTTGATTTTGCTTTTGTTTCCCTTGCCTGAAGAGGCAGATCCAAAAATAATAAAACTAAGACCAGTTTCAAAGAGCATACTGCCTGTGTTTTCTTTTAGGAGTTTTATGGGTTCAGGTCATACATTTAAGTCTCTAATCCACTTCGAATTTATTTTTTTATATGGTGTGAGAAAGTAGTCCAGTTTGATGCTTTTGCAGCTTAGCTGTCCAATTTTGTCAACACTATTTATTGAAGAAGAGACTGTCTTTTTTCCGATTATATATTCTTGCCTCCTTTGTCATGGGTTAATTAACTTGCCCAGGCTCACAAAACTAGTGAGTGGCATAGCTGGAATTCCAGCCCTGGTATGTGTCTTTATTACTGAACGGGGGACTCCCAGCCTTGACCCTTATGTCACCTTCCCTGTTTAGTACAAGAGGTGTTTTGAGTTTTTTATTTTTGCAAGTGTGGGTTCATTTCTGGGCCCTCTCTTCTGTTCCATTGATCTCTGTGTCTTTTTTTATGCTAGTACCATACCATTTGATTAATACAGGTTTGTAGTACTGTTTGAAATCAGGGAACATGATGCCTCCAGCTTTGGTTTTTTTCCCAAGATTGCTTTGGCTGTTTTGGGGTCTTTCATGGTTCCATATAAATTTGATGATTATTTGTTCTAGTTCTGAGAAAAATGTCATGTGTGTTTTGATAGGGATTGCATTAAATCTGTAGATTGCTGTAAGTAGTATGGTCCTTTTCAGTAATACTGATTCTTCCAATCCATGAGCAAGGTTTACTTTTCCATTTCTGGTCCTCCTCAGTTTCTTTCCTCAATGTCTTATAGTATTTCCACATATTCCAAGTACAGATCTTCTACCTCCTTGATTAGATGTGTTCCTAGGTAGTTTGTTATTTTTGATGCGATTGTAAATGGGATTGTTTTCTTAATTTCTCTTTCTGATAGTTTGTTTTTAGTGTATACAAATGCAGTAATTTCTGCATATTAATTTTGTTTCCTGCAACTTTACTCAATTCATTTATTTGTTCTAATTGCTTTTGGGTGGCATCTTTAGGGTTTTCTATATGTAGTGTATGTCATCTACAAACAGTGATAATTTTACTTCCATCTTTCCAATTTGGATGCCTTTTTGTTCTTTTTCTTACCTAGTTGCTGTGGCTAGGCCTTAAAATACTTTGTTGAACGAAAGTGGTGAGAGTGGGCATCCTTTTCTTGTTCCTGGTCTTAGAGGAAATGCTTTCAACTTTTCACCTTTTATTATGTTAACTGTGGGCCTGCCAATATATGGCATTTATTATGTTGAGTTATGTTCCCTCTGTACCCACTTTCTGGAGAGTTTCTATCATAAGTGGATGTTGAATTCTGTCAGAATCCTTCTCTGCTTCTACTGAGGTGATGATAACAATTTTATTTTTCAGTTTGTTAATGTGGTGTATCATGTTGATTGATTTGTGGATATTGAACCATACTTGCATCCTGGGATAAATTCCCTGCTTCATCATGGTATATCATCCTTTCAATATATTGCTGAATTTGGTTTGCCGATATTTTGTTGAGGATTTTTGCATCTCTGTTCATCAGTGATAGTGGCCTGTGATTGATTAATTAATTAAAATGTTTTGTGATGTCTTGAGTTTTGGTATCAAGGTGATGCTGGCCTTGTAGGATGAGTTTGGAAGCATTTCTTCCTCTTAATTTTTTGGGGAATGGTTTGAGAAGGATAGGTGTTAACCCCTTAAATGTTTGGTAGAATTCACCTCTGAAGCTGTTTGGTCATGGACCTTTGTTTGTTGGGAGTTTTTAAATTACCGATTCAATTTTATTACTGGTAGTCATTCTCATATTTTCTATTTCTTTCTGATTCAGTCTTGGGAGATTGTATGTTTCTAGGAGTTTATCCATTTCTTCTAAGTTGTCCATTTTATTGGTGTGTAATTGTTCGTAGTAAATCTCTTATGATCCTTTGTATTTGTTTGATGTTGGTTGTAACTTCTCTTTCAATTCTGATTTTATTTATTTGAGCTTTTTTCTTGGTTGAGTCTGGCTAAAGGGACACATAAGTGTGTTTTGGAGTAAACAGAAGGGAGAAATGTGTTTATTCTACAGTCAGCAGCTTCATGAAAATGAAGTTTGAGTAGAACCATGAGAAATAGGGAGAAGAGGGAACAACAACATGGAGAAGAATGAATATTATGAGGAACAGTAATTCATCCAGTTCAGAGTGGAGGATTAGAAGAGAACAACAGCCAGTGGATCTGAAAAAAATAGGTTAAAATCACTACTTTGGTCTCTGTTCTTTGGGCTTGAATCCTCTCAATAATGGCCTTTGTTAGATTGTAATAGTATCAAAGTGGGATTTTAAGAATAGTAATAAGATGGTGGTATAAAAGAGATGAAAATAGGCAAGAGTAGAAACCAGAGTCAAGGCTATGTTTATATGTCTGTCATAGCCTTTTTAGTATGTGTGTTGTAATAAACTGAACTATTGAGTTGTTGAAAATGGAAAAGAAAGATTAGACGCAGAAGTTTAAAAATTGCTTTAGAAGGAATGCTTTGTGAAGAACCAGAATTTTTGTCTGAAGTTACTTGGGACAGTGATACTGTTGGGTGACGTAGATAAGTCAGGTAGAGAGCAGGTTTGCGGAGAAAGATGATTTGAGTTTTAGACACGTTGAATGTAAGATACCACTGGGAAATCCCAAGTAGGCTTATCAAGTAAACGAGTGTAGGTGTTGGAACCGTATTATTGTGAGAGAAGTGGTAGTTGCTGTGGCAGAAGAGAGAGAGAGGCACAAATGGCTGAGGACTGACTTCTGGGAAATGTGAGGGAGGAAATAGAAATTCAGTGAAGAATGTTTAAGTACATTTTAAAGAGGAAGCTCGTAATAATAATAGCTAACACTTACTGAATACTTGTTTTTTGCTAGGTACTGTGCCGAAACCTTTTAAGTAATAATTCATATGATCCTCCTCACAATTGCTTGAGATAGAGCCTGTTACTATGCTCACGTCTAGAAAGTATGAATTTACTCCAGAGCCCTTGCTGGTCTATTCTTTGGTGTCACTAAAGCCAAGAAAGTAGAGCATGGTTTAGAGAGACAGAGGTTCCACGAAGTGGCTTTAAGTGAGGTAATATGAGGCCAGAAAATACCACTGATGGTTTTCTTTGAATGGTGAGACATTATTTACTAAGACAAAACTGTTTTTTGTTTCATCATGAACATATGTTACTTTCATAATCAGGAAGGAAAATAATTGATAATATTTTTATATACAATTTTTCTCATTTTAGGGATGCAAGAGGTATGACCCCATTTATGTCAGCTGTAAGTGGCCGAGCTTATCCTGCTGCAATTACCATTTTAGAAACAGCCCAGAAAATTGCAAAAGGTAATTTATTTCAAGTTCTAAAAGGGTTGCTTATTTTGTAATTTGAATAGATTCTCTTCTGTAATTATTCAAGCCTAATTTCTGTATATGGAAATGATACTGATTAGAAACTATCAAGATAATTCTTTTACTTATTTGTATGAAATTCATATGTTTATACTTTTTTCAAGCATATTGTACCTTCTAACTTTCCATCAAAAAGCAGCTGGTGTAAACTTCCTTAACTTAAAAAAAAATTCCATAATGGATTGTGTAATGATTAACCTTTTGAAAGTAAAGATGGATTACTCTTAGAACCTGTCCACATGTTAATTCGTGTTAGTGATAAAATTTTATGGAAAGAACAGGCCAGAAATCTTACTGTTCTTTCTGACTTGGATTTACTGCCTAACAGAAAGTATTAAGGAATATCAGTTCCTGCCAACCAGCCTTTAAAAGATTTAGTAGTTATCTTTCAAAAAATACTGGCTATGAATAAATTATGTGATTGTCTATAACTTGTTAAGTAGAGCTAGAACTTGAATCTTAACTGCATGACATAGAGCTAATGACTCAGAAGGCTGATGTTTGGTGTATTTGTATTGTCCTCATATGTGGTTATGATATAATTATGCTTTGCTTTACTTTGCACCAGAATTGACTGGATTTCCTTGCATTTTTGACTTTGTATGTCAATTTATTTTATTAATATATAGTAGTTTCTTATTTATACTGTGTAAATGTTAGAGCTTTTCCATTTGAGGAAAGGAGTAGTAGATGGCTGTAAGTCTTTTCTTGATGTATGAACTATTATGTTTTTAATCTTTTTAGCTGAAGTGTCCTCAAGTGAAAAAGAGGAAGATGTATTTATGGGCATGGTTTGCCCACCAGGTACCAACCCTGATGACTCTCCTTTATATGTCTTATGTTGTAATGATACCTGCAGTTTTACATGGACTGGAGCAGAGCACATTAACCAGGTAAGTTATTTTATATTTCCCTATATTTATGCTATCTAGGTTTTCTTTTCTTCCCTTTGACCATCACTAGAGTTATAGGTCTTAGCTTTGGAATTGCAAGTCTGGTATTTCCTTTTACTCCTGAGTTATAAAATTCTCCAAAGAAAATTAATTTGTATTTAATTCCTAAATAAATGAGGCAAAGGAGTTGACTGTTAACACCAGTTACGGGCTATCATACAAATTAGAAATCTTCGCTGGGTGGTATAATCTGATTCACAGCTCTTGATTTAGATCTTATAACTGTCATGCCTTTTTTTGGATGATACAGATTATTTTTGCCCTTCTGGTAATATTTGATTCCCATTTGTGTACCAATCTGTGACTGTTTCCCAGAGCACATTAATTTTGCTCTGCTGTTGTTGTGATTGAATTGTTTTAGAAAATACCAGAAATAATTATTGTGATGAGATATACATATCATTTTTCTAAAAAGTATATCCTTTTCATTTTAGGATATTTTTGAGTGTCGTACGTGTGGCTTGCTGGAGTCCCTCTGTTGTTGTACAGAATGTGCAAGGGTTTGTCATAAAGGTCATGATTGCAAGTGAGTGTGACTTTAGTTTTCTTTAATATTGTAAACTACTTAGATTCATATTCCCATATTAAAATAATCTGTACTGAGTCATGCTTTGTTTCATAATTCAGAAAGCATGAGGTTCTCTCAGTTGCCCACGTTAAGCCACTGTATGTATTAAAACGTAGTTTTTGATTTAAAGATTACTTTGCAATATTTGTTTGCTAGTTCTACTCTTTACATAAAACTAGCCTAATGTGCAAGAAATATGTGATCATACATTGTGACTAGAATCAGTCTTTTAAGAAACATATATACAGAATCTTTTTGTCTGTGTTCTCCAGCCAAAGTCTCAGGCCCCCATGTAGTAGGGTGTTTTAGCAGGAAACCACTGAAGGCATTAAGGGAATCGTGGTTTGGCATGTGCCTTGTCTTTTTTTTTTTTTTTTTTTTTTTTTTTTTGCGGTACGTGGGCCTCTCCCGTTGCGGAGCACAGGCTCCGGACGCGCAGGCTCAGCGGCCATGGCTCACGGGCCCAGCCGCTCCGTGGCATGTGGGATCTTCCCGGACCGGGGCATGAACCCGTGTCCCCTGCATCGGCAGGCGGACTCTCAACCACTGCACCACCAGGGAAGCCCCTGTTGGAAGATTTTTAATCACAGTCTCAATTTCAGTGCTTGTGATTGGCCTGTTCATATTTTCTATTTCTTCCTGGTTCAGTCTTGGAAGGTTGTGCTTTTCTAAGAATATGTCCGTTTCTTCGAGGTTGTCCATTTTATTGGCATATAGTTGCTTGTAGTCATCTCTCATGATCCTTTGTATTTCTGCAGTGTCAGTTGTTACTGTTCCTTTTTCATTTCTAATTCTATTGATTTGAGTCTTCTCCCGTTTTTTTGTGATGAGTCTGGCTAACGGCTTATCAATTTTATCTTCCCTAAGGACCAGCTTTTAGTTTTATTGATCTTTGCTATCGTTTCCTTCATTTCTTTTTCATTTACTTCTGATCTGATCTTTATGATTTCTTTCCTTCTGCTAACTTTGGGGGTTTTTTTTTGTTGTTGTTCTTCTTTCTCTAATTGCTTTAGGTGTAAGCTTAGGTTGTTTATTTGAGATGTTTCTTGTTTCTTGAGGTAGGATTGTATTGCTATAAACATCCCTCTTAGAACCACTTTTGCTGCATCCCATAGGTTTTGGGTCTTTGTGTTTTCATTGTCAGTTTTTTCTAGGTATTTTTTGATTTCCTCTTTGATTTCTTCAGTGATCTCTTGGTTATTAAGTAGTGTATTGTTTAGCCTCCATGTGTTTTTATTTTTTACAGATTTTTTCCTGTAATTGATAGCTAGTCTCATAGCGTTGTGGTTGGAAAAGATACTTGATACGATTTCAATTTTCATAAATTTACCAAGGCTTGATTTGTGACCTAAGATATGATCTGTCCTGGAGAATGTTCCATGAGCACTTGAGAAGAAAGTGTATTCTGTTGTTATTGGATGGAATGTCCTATAAATATCAATTAAGTCCATCTTGTTTAATGTATCATTTAAAGCTTGTGTTTCCTTATTTATTTTCATTTTGGATGATCTGTCCATTGGTGAAAGTGGGGTGTTAAAGTCCCCTACTAGGATTATGTTACTGTCGATTTCCCCTTTTATGGCTATTTAGCATTTGCCTTATGTATTGAGGTGCTCCTATGTTGGGTACATAAATATTTACAATTGTTATATCTTCTTCTTGGATTGATCCCTTGATCATTATGTAGTGTCCTTCTTTGTCTCTTGTAATAGTCTGTATTTTTTAAATTTTATTATTTTATTTTTTTAAATGAAAGCCTCTATTTATTTACTTATTTATTTTTGGCTGTGTTGGGTCTTCGTTTCTGTGCGAGGGCTTTCCCTAGTTGCGGCGAGCGGGGGCCACTCTTCATCGCGGTGCACGGGCCTCTCACTGTTGCAGCCTCTCTTGTTGCGGAGCACAAGCTCCAGACGCGCAGGCTCAGTAGCTGTGGCTCACGGGCCTAGTTGCTCCGCGGCTTGTGGGATCTTCCCAGACCAGGGCTTGAACCCGTGTTGCCTGCATTAGCAGGCAGATTCTCAACCACTGTGCCACCAGGGAAGCCCAATAGTCTGTATTTTAAAGTCAATTTTGTCTGATATGAGAATTGCTACTCCAGCTTTCTTTTGATTTCCATTTGCATGGAATATCTTTTTCGATCCCCTCACTTTCAGTCTGTATGCGTCCCTAGGTCTGAAGTGGGTCTCTCATAGACATATACAGGTCTTGTTTTTGTATCCATTCATCCAGTCTATGTCTTTTGGTTGGAGCATTTAATCCATTTACAGTTAAGGTAGTTATCAATATATATGTTCCTATTACCATTTTCTTAATTGTTTTGGGTTCGTTATTGTAGGACTTTTCCTTCTCTTGTGTTTCCTTCCTAGAGAAGTTCCTTTAGCATTTGTTGTAAAGCTGCTTTGGTGGTGCTGAGTTCTCTTAGCTTTCGCTTGTCTGTAAAGGTTTTAAATTTCTCCATCAAATCTCAATGAGATCCTTGCTGGGTAGAGTAATCTTGGTTGTAGGTTTTTCCCTTTTGTCACTTTTATGTCCTGCTGGCTTGCAGAGTCCCTGCTGAAAGATCAGCTGTTAACCTTATGGGATTTACCTTGTATGTTATTTGTTGCTTTTCCCTTTTGTTGCTTTTAACATTTTTTCCTTGTATTTAATTTTTGATGGCTTGATTAATATTTGTCTTGGCGTGTTTCTCATGGATTTTTCATGTATGGGACTCTGCGCTTCCTGGACTTGATTGACTATTTCCTTTCCCGTATTAGGGAGGTTTTCAACTGTAATCTCTCAAATATTTTCTCAGTCCCTTTCTTTTCTTTTCTTCTTCTGGGACCCCTTTAATTCGAATGTTGGTGTGTTTAATGTCCCCGGGGTCTCTGAGGCTGTCCTCAAATCTTTTCATTCTTTTTTCTTTATTCTGCTCTGCAGGAGTTATTTCCACTATTTCATCTTCCAGGTCACTTATCTGTTCTTCTGCCTCAGTTATTCTGCTATTGATCCCTTCTAGAGAATTTTTAATTTCATTTATTGTGTTGTTCATCATTGTTTGTTTGCTCTTAAGGTCTTCTAGGTTCTTGTTAAATGTTTCTTGTATTTTTTCCATTCTATTTCCAAGATTTCAGATCATGTTTACTATCATTACTGTGAATTCTTTTTCAGGTAGACTGCCTATTTTCTCTTCATTTGTTTGGTCCGGTGGGTTTTTACCTTGCTCCTTCATCTGCTGTGTGTTTCTCTGTCTTCTCATTTTGCTTACCTTAATGTGTTTGGGGTCTCCTTTTCACAGGCTGCAGGTTCATAGTTTCCATTGTTTTTGTCAGCCCCCAGTGGCTAAGGCTGATTTGGTGGGTTGTGTAGGCTTCCTGGTCAAGGGGACTGGTGCCTGTGTTCTGGAAGATGAGGCTGCATGTTATCTTTCTGGTGGGCAGGACCATGTCTGGTGCTGTGTTTTAGGGTGTCTGTGACCTTATTATGACTTTAGGCAGCGTCTCTGCTAATGGATGGGGTTGTGTTCCTGTCTTGCTAGTTGTTTGGCATAGGGTGTCCAGCACTGTGGCTTGCTGGTCGTTGAGTGGAGCTGGGTCTCAGTGTTGAGATGGCGATCTGCGGGAGAGCTTTTGCTGTTTGATATTACGTGGAGCCGGGAGGTCTCTGGTGGAACTCGGCTCTCCCACCTCAGAGGCACAGGCCTGACACCCGGCTGGAGCACGAAGACCCTATCAGCCCCATGGCTCAGAAGAAAAGGGAGAAAAAGAAAGAAAGAAAGAAAGAAATTATTAAAATAATTTTGAAAATTATTAAAAAGAAAAAAATTTTAAAGTAATTAAAAAAAGAAAGAAGAGAGCAACCAAACCAAAAACCAAATCCACCAACAATGACAAGTGCTAAAAACTATACAAAAACAAAAACGGACAGAACCCTAGGACAAATGGTAAAAGCAGAGCTATACAGACAAAATCACACAAAGGTGCATACACATACACACTCACAAAAAGAGAAAAAGGGAAAAAAATATATATGTCGTTGCTTCCAAAGTCCACCATCTCAATTTGGGATGATTCGTTGTCTATTCAGGTATTCCAGAAATGCAGGGTACATCATGTTGATTGTGGAGATTTAATCCGCTGCTCCTGAGGCTGCTGGGAGAGATTTCCCTTTCTCTTCTTTTTTTTCCGCGCAGCTCCTGGGGTTCTGCTTTGGATTTGGCTCCGCCTCTGCGTGTAGGTCGCCTGAGGGCGTCTGTTCCCCACCCAGACAGGACGGGGTTAAAGGAGCAGCTGATTAGGGGGCTCCGGCTCACTCAGTCTGGGGGCAGGGAGGGGTATGGAGTGCGGGGCTCTCCTGCGGTGGCAGAGGCCAGGGTGACGTTGTAACAGCCTGAGGTGTGCTGTGTGTTCTCCCGGGGAAGTTGTCCCTGGATCACGGGACCCTGGCAGTGGCGGGTTGCACAGGTTCCCGGGAGGGGAGGTGTGGACAGTGACCTGTGCTTGCACACAGGCTTCTTGGTGGCTGCAGCAGCAGCCTTAGCGTCCCATGCGCTTCTTTGGGGTCTGTGCTGATAGCTGCGGTTCGCACCCTTCTCTGAAGCTTGTTTAGGCGGTGCTCTGAATCCCCTCTCCTTGCGCACCACGAAACAATGGTTTCTTGCCTCTTAGGCAGTTCCAGCCTTTTTCCCGGACTCCCTCCTGGCTAGCTGTGGCGCACTAGTCCCCTTCAGGCTGTGGTCACGTTGCCAACCCCAGTCCTCTCCCTGGGATCTGACCTCTGAAGCCCAAGCCTCAGCTCCCAGCCCCCGCCTGCCCCGGCGGCTTAGCACACAAGCCTCTCAGGCTGGTGAGTGCTGGTCGGCACCAATCCTCTGTGCGGGAATCCACTTTGCCCTCCACACCCCTGTTGCTGCGCTCTCCTCTGTGGCTCTGAGGCTTCCCCCCTCCGCCACCCCCGTCTCTGCCTGTGAATTCCTAGTGTGTGGAAACTTTTCCCCCTTCACAGCTCCCTTCCACTGGTGCAGGTCCCGTCCCTATTCTTTTGTCTCTCTTTTTCCTTTTCTCTTTTGCCCTACCCGGGTACTTGGGGAGTTTCTTGCCTTTTGGGAGGTCTGAGGTCTTCTGCCAGTGTTCAGTAGGTGTTCTGTAGGTGTTCTGTAGCCGTTGTTCCACATGTAGATGTATTTCTGATGTATTTGTGGGGAGGAAGGTGATCTCCATGTCATACTCCTCCACCATCTTGAATTTTGACTAATAATTTGTCTTCCTTGTTTTAAATATCTGAAAGTGAGAACCACCTTACTTACTGAATGCTTACTAGGTGTACTCAGTGTGCTAGATGCTACAGTGGTGTTTGACAAGACAGTTAAGATACCTCTTCTCATGTGTTGCTTTACAGACTTTACACCACTAAAGTAATCCTATTTGTTGTGTGAACAGTTACACTTTGCATTTAAAAGTTAACAGGGTTCTGTTGAGTTTTAATGAGTTACGCCTCTGTAATTTCAATATAGACTTTTGTATTTTAAAAACAATTTCTGTTTTTGTACTTGTGTATGAATTCTTTCTAGACTCAAACGGACATCACCAACAGCCTATTGTGATTGCTGGGAGAAGTGTAAATGTAAAACTCTAATTGCTGGACAGAAATCTGCTCGGCTTGATCTACTTTATCGCCTGCTCACTGCTACTAATTTGGTCACTCTGCCAAATAGCAGGCAAGTAGTGGGCTTTTTAGGACATTGAGTTGTAAAAGCACGGCATAGGTAAGTAGCCTCTCCCCCTCCTCATAACAATGTGCTGTTTTGCAGGGGAGAGCACCTCTTACTCTTTTTAGTGCAGACAGTTGCGAGGCAGACAGTAGAGCATTGCCAGTACAGACCTCCTCGAATCAGGGAGGATCGTAACCGAAAAACAGCCAATCCTGAAGGTGAGTTAATTTGACAGTTATGACATAATAGGAAAAGCGGTATGTTTATTTCTGCCTTACCCACTATTACTTTTTCTTTTTCTTTTTAGATTCAGATATGCCTGATCATGATTTAGAACCCCCAAGATTTGCCCAGCTTGCCTTGGAGCGTGTTCTACAGGACTGGAATGCTTTGAAATCTATGATTATGTTTGGGTCACAGGAGAATAAAGACCCGTATGTATTCATTAAAATTTTTTTAGAGTTATTTATTTCCCACATTAGTGTAGGCGATTACAGTGCGTTCTTTCTTTCCCCTCAAGTCTCAGTGCCAGCAGCAGGATAGGCCATCTTTTGCCAGAAGAGCAAGTATACCTCAATCAGCAAAGTGGCACAATTCGGTTGGACTGTTTCACTCACTGCCTTATAGTCAAGTGTACAGCAGATATTTTGGTAAGTCCTTTGAATAATTATTTACAAGCACATGAAAGGATGTTTTCTTACATAGTTTCCCGTAATTTTACTAATCAAGCTCCCAAGTACCACTAAGCTCTAATTAAATAGTACATTAAGGGGAATGGAATTTTGGGGGTGATTTAAATTTCTCATTTTAGATCAATCAATGAAAGCTCCTTCTTTCATTCTAAATAAAAATCCTAGAGTGTATTAAAAATACAACAGCATAGGGCTTCCCTGGTGGCGCAGTGGTTGAGAGTCCGCCTGCCGATGCAGGGGACACGGGTTTGTGCCCCGGTCCGGGAAGATGCCACATGCCGCGGAGTGGCTGGGCCCGTGAGCCATGGCCGCTGAGCCTGTGCTCTGCAACGGGAGAGGCCACAACAGTGAGAGGCCTGCGTACTGCAAACAAAACAAAACAAAACAAAACAACAGTATAAAAATGTATGAAGCAGTGTTCAAGATTAATAGTAACTTGGTGCGAATTTTTTTTAAATATCTCTTTTTGCTGTGAAATTAGAAAAGAATATAAACTATAAAACCCAGTGCTGATGAGACTTGGACACTGATGAGGTGGCATTGCATTTGGTACTCCTTTGGAAAACAACTTGTCAGTGTCAAGAGCCATAAAACTAACATTGCCCTCAGAAGTTTTCATAAAGAAATAATCTACAATATGAGAAGGAAAAAGATGTGTCACAGAATAATACAAAATTGAAAAACAGAAATACTTTTATGGATCCGATAATAGAGGACTGTTGACTCAAGTCAACCACTTACTGAAATGTAATGCAGTGATTTAAAAATAAAGGTTATTTTAAGTAACATTTTAAAAACAACAGGGAAAACAACGTGGAATTGGGTGTTCTCTGTAATTAGTAACTTTATGATACACCATGTGTAGAAATGCGACTAGAAAGTAATAATGGTTAAGTGAGAGGGATGGGATTATGAATATATTAATATAAATATTTGAGTCTACTCTGATATTTTAGTAAGTACCCTGTACTGAGTGAAATATATTCTTTCTCTGATTTGATATATTAGCTTTTGTTCTGCTAAATAGTAATTGATATTCATAGGAGTTTGAGACTAAAAAACAAGAAATCAGACATTGGAGAACCACTGTAGGTCAAGCGTAGTGGTGGTGGGCATGTGGCATAAATTAATCACTGACATTGTAATTGTTTTGGTTAAATATATTTTGATGTTTTTATTATGAAATGTTAATAGTGAAAAAGTGTTAGAACTTTTTCCTTTATGAATGTCTAAACATCTTACGAGATGTCTCAACATTAATAGAGTGGATTACTATTTTTAAAGCTTTTAGATACTCTACTAGGTACACTAGTGAAAGAACTCCAAAACAAATACACACCGGGACGTAGAGAAGAAGCTATTGCTGTGACAATGAGGTTTTTGCGATCAGTTGCGAGAGTTTTTGTCATCCTTAGTGTGGAAATGGCTTCATCTAAAAAGAAAAAGTAAGGCATTCTTTTTTATTTTGGCTTCTATATAATTTTGCTCACATTTTTTTGTGATAGTGATAAAATTCTGTATATGAAAGGATTCAGAAGATTCCTGTATTTCCGTTTTTGCTCTAGCAACTTTATTCCACAACCAATTGGAAAATGTAAGCGTGTATTCCAAGCACTGTTACCTTACGCAGTAGAAGAATTGTGCAATGTAGCAGAGTCACTGATTGTTCCTGTCAGAATGGGTATTGCTCGTCCAACTGCACCTTTTACTCTGGCAAGTACCAGCATAGATGCCATGCAAGGCAGCGAGGAATTATTTTCAGTGGAACCACTGCCACCAAGACCATCATCTGATCAGTCTAGCAGGTAAATTTCTGTCTGGTAACAGATTCTGATTAATTCTTTCTCTGGAAATGTCACAAATGTTACTAAAACCTTTGCATAAGCACTCAGGTCCTGTACAGGATCATTTGTGTAACAAATGGTAAAGATTTTACTTAGTTTGGAACATGTGAAAAGCACTTTAAAAACTACATGTGTCTACACATCTAAAGTAATCTGTAGTTGTGGGGTTTTTGTTTGTTTGTTTGGAAAAGCACTGTTTTTTTTTATGCCAATAAAGTAATCTGGTAAGAAAGTTTACTTTAGACTTCTGTACTTCATTACTTTCTGGTTTTTCTTACCTTTAAATATAGCCTCTGCTATAAGGCCAAGCTGAAGAATGAAAAGCCTTGTTAACTTTCTCTGTGTCCAAAGCCTTGGGTTAGGGGGCAGCTTGTTACTATATAATCTAAATAACAACCAGAATGGTGGCATTTAGAAATATTCTCTACAACCACATTATATAGGATAAGGCTAAAACAATTCAATAATAAAAATGTTTCTAGTTATAAGATTACTTATTCTTAAATCTCATTTTTCTGTTTGTTTGATAGTTTCCCTAACTAGGGTCTAAGTTTGCTGAGTCAGAATGTTTAGAAACTAAAATGTTCTGGTGTCTTTTATCACAGTGCTTCTCAAATTTTAATATGCATGCAAATCACCTGGGTATCTTATTAAAATGCAGAGGCTGATTCTGGAGGTCTGTGTGGGGCCTGAGATTCTGTATTTCTTAGGAACTTTCAGGTAGGACAGTGCCAATACTTCTGCTTTAGGGGCCACACTTCTGAGTTGCAAGGTTTTAGAGATCTTTCACAAATATTTGTTTATTTTATTTGGTTTTCTCAAGTCTGATTTTGTTACTGTGTGCGTGTGTTACTAGTGTTTTAATAAGGATCTTTTGGAGCTGAAGACCCTTATTCCTCTTTTCTGGAAAACAACTGTGTGTTAATAAAGCCCTTGTTTAGTATTTGGGCCATTTCCCAAGACTTGTTCTTTGGTTTTCGTCTGTGTTGTTGTTGAGTGTCTGCTTCCTCTCATTATTCTCATTATTACTACATATGCCAGTATGTATCCCAACTTTGCCTTTATTGTCTGGTCTCCTAGGACACCCTGGAATCTAAAGTCCATGTTTGTCTATAAAAGTTCTCCAGTGGTAGCCTTGTCACTGATATACTTCCAGGATTTGCTGAAAACTGTAATAAATCAAGCTATATGTTTTCAGACTTGCAAACATATCTCATTATGCAGTGGTTCTGCTAGCAGAACCTCTCTGTGTTCCGTGTGATGCTTCTGATCCTGATCCCCTGTGAGGAGCCCCCCAATTACTTATGTGGTATCACCTTGTGAATTCTTTGTACCCTTCCCTTGGTTTTGTTCTAGAACATAAAAATTTCTATCTGTTGAACAGATTTTGGGATCATCTCATCTATAAACAATGCCCATAGCCTGTTCCTACTGTTTTCAAGACTTTTTGTCAGCTTGCCCTGCTTCTTAGTCGTTTTATTAAAATACTGTGCACTCTTAAACTTTCCTCTTCATTCTTGGTTGGTTCTTTGGCCGATCTCTGATGTCTTCCCAGAAGGTCTCATGATCATCAAGAGATAATAGTGCTAATGTTTTCTATAACTGTTGATATAATATAGAAGTCCTTCATTGTAATAAAGTACAATCACTCCTCATAAGGGTGTATTTTCACCAGTGTTCCAAGAATGTATTTAAAAAGTACACACTTGACCAGTCTTTGGGATTTCCCATATCTTGGATGGTAGATCGTGTATATCAGCGGTCCCCAACCTTTCTGGCACCAGGCACCGGTTTCACGGAAGACAGTTTTTCTATGGACCGGTAGTGGGAGTTGGGGGGGATGGTTCAGGCGGTAATTCGAGCAGTGGGGAGCCCCAGATGAAGCTTTGCTTACTCCCTGCCCCCCTCCTGCTGTTCGGCCCGGTTCCTAAAAGGCCACGCGGACCAGGAGTGGTGCTCGGCCCAGGGGTTGGGGACTGCTGGTGTATATCACTCTGTTGAGTGTAAAGTCTTGAGTTGAATAGCTTTGCTTTTTATGTTGCTTCCCTCCACCTCTTTAAAACTCTTCTGTCCTTTATTCATTAATCTGTTTCTACTCTACCTGCCAAATGGTGCGTTATTGCAGAATGCAGAGAACTGAAGGGAGGGGATGATTGGGGAATATTTCCAAAGGATGGAGCTGGTGACAGTCATCCAGACTTCCCCAAGGATGCAGACATAGATTTAAAAGATTTAGACAAAATTTTATTAATAATGGAAGACTTAAAAAACATTGGAAGCACTTTTTTCAAATCCCAGAACTGGGAGATGGCCATTAAAAAATACACAAAAGTTTTAAGGTATGTGGAAGGCTCGAAGGCTGCTGCTGAGAACACAAGTAGAGCAAAGCTACAGCCTGTCGCTCTGAGCTGTGTGCTGAATATCAGCGCTTGCAAACTGAAGATGTCCGATTGGCAGGGAGGAGTCGACAGTTGTTTGGAGGCCCTTGAAATAGATCCAGCAAATACCGAAACACCGTACCGTAGAGCCCAAGGATGGAAAGAACTAAAAGAAATATGATCAAGCATTGGCTGATCTTAAGAAAGCTCAGGAGATAGCACCAGAGGATAAAGCTATCCAGGCAGAATTGCTGAAAGTCAAGCAAAAGATAAAGGCACAGAAAGAGAAAGAGAAAGAGAAGGCAGCTTATGCAAAAATGTTTGCTTAATAAGGAATTCAGTTTTGCTTAAATATGCATTGATTGTATAAAGCAAATAAAGACAATTTAAGGGTTTTATCTATTATGTATGATCCCTAATGTGTTCTACCATTGTTTACAGTCTAGGAATATGGGTAGGGATTCACTCTTAATAAGAACAGTGTTACAAAATATGGTGAAGTTGATTTCGTTTTAAATGGCTCTCTGCATTACTCACAAAGGATAATGGTGTCCAGTGTATTTTAAACTCCTAGACACATCTTGTTTTAATAAATAGATGAAAACTTTAAAAAAGAAAAAGAGAACCACGACTCATAATAACAGCGGTTACTGAAATTTTAGTATGAACTCGAGGAACTTTCTTAAGCATCATATATGTATTTCATCTAAATAATCTAAAATCTGTTTTTAATTTTCCCAATAACTAATAGATACCCACTACCATCCTAATTTTAGAAGTGAGGAAACTGAGGCTCAGAGCAGTTAGATAATTTGTTCAATGTCACACAGCTATTAAAGTTTATAGAGATTTGGAGGTAATTCTAGACAGATATTTTCCTTTTTCCTATATCCCTGTATATTAGTTGGCAGAGTAGAGAGAGAAATTGCTGCTTTGTGCTTACTGATAGTGTTGATGCATTGGATTAACCAATACCGAAGCCCACCCTACTTCATAGCACAAATTGCAGTCCTAAACTCTCACAGGTGCCGCCTTGTAATCAGAAGTTCTCTGAAGAGACTTTTTCCTGTTCCCATCTAGCCATGGCTGATGTAGGTAAATCTCTTGAAACCTGTTGCTCTTTCTTGATTTATATTTGGCTTTATGTATGTGAGTGGGGGGGACAAAAGAGGGGATTTCTATGACGTAACTTCTGTTTTGCTTAGACCCCAGACCTTTTCCTGTAAAATCTATGGCTCCTGAAACTCTAGCCTAAGAGACATCAGCAGATACCTCTGGTGCAAATGGTGGCACCATTATCACTAGGATAGTTGTGCTTTGTTTTTGTTTAAATATTTTATTTAGTATTTTTAGCTGTTCTGTAGCAAGAGGGATTTCTCTGCACAATCTGGCAAACTGCTGGAAATAGGAGTCCCCAAAACTTGAAAGTATTTTAACAACTTCTGTTAGACTGGATTTCAGGACTGTGGTGCTTCATTGTGGCAGGAAGTGGGGAAGAAATTAAATCATGGTGTGAAGAAAACTGAAGCTCATTTCTAAATGGGGAGTTACAGTATGTTCTGTGTATTGGCGGTATCCTACCTACTAAGTTCATAGCTTCCTAAAGTAACTACTTTGAGAATACTGTTGGTCTTGTGGATGTTTGTTCCAGGATGTTTTTTTAAAGAAGAAATACTCATTGACTGTGGCTTGACATAATTATGACTTTTATTTTTTAATATTGAAAATGTTGGAATCTTAGTGCTTGGAAATATCCGTATCTGTTTATATTTTCCCTTTTTCAAAAATATTAATATATTAGTTTTGGGTATACAACACAGTGATTTGATATATTTATACTTTATAAAGTGATCACCGAATTAAGACCAGTTACCATGTGTTATCTCTTCAGATTTTCTTTTAGCCTCTTCAACCCACTGTCTCTGAATTACCAGTTACTTAAATTTCTAGTATTAAACAGCAAATTTCTGTTTATTTGAAAGCAGAGTGTCTAAGTTGACTTTTCACGTGTAACTGGTTTGATTTTCATTTCTCAGAGCTGCTGAGGTGAGGAAAGAACACTATCAGTGTAAACACTTAAAGGTCCTTTCATCTTTTAGACTGTGTTTCTTAATCTATAAATAAAGTATAATAGTTAGGTCACAGGGTTATTAAACAACAATCTTCTGGTCTCTGACCAGCATTTTAAACTGCATTCTCTGGTTCTCCTCTTTTATATATAACAAAGGCATCTGTCCATACTTGGCTGTTTCCAAGTCACATTTTTAAGAAAGTGAAACTTTTGCCACCGATCATCTTTTGTTACGATTCTATTTTAAAATCATACTTTTGACCTTATTTTTTCCCCAATACTCATCAGCAAGTCAGTGGTTAGTAAGCTGATGCAAAGTAGGTCATGTCAGTCGAGTCTTTTAAAAAGAGTAGGTTACTTGTAATAAGCACACTTACGTTAGTGGATGAATGCTGCTATCAGAGCCTTTGGAAGTTGAAAGGTTTAACAGTGGAAAAGGAAAAATTTTCCCCATAGAAATACTACAGTGGGAAGGACTCATAAATGTATGTGCATTAACACAGATTTGAAATGACTTACTAAAAAGTAAAAACAATTTTGAGATTTATAAGTTAAATCTCTGGTAAAATGATTTCTTTGGGGTTCATATTATCTGATATACCATAGATTAATTATTGTTGGTTTCTAAGAAATTTTAGGTCAGATTTAAAACGGCATCCTAGCAAGTGAATCACGTTGAGTAACACTGAGAAGCATAAACGTCTGAGCTGTATATCAGAGGTGTGGCAGCAGTATGCTCATAACCTGATTCCTTACAGCTCCAGTCAATCTCAGTCGTCCTACATCATCCGGAATCCACAGCAGAGGCGCATCAGCCAGTCACAGCCTGTTCGGGGCAGAGATGAAGAACAGGACGATATTGTTTCGGCAGATGTGGAAGAGGTGGTTTTAATTGTTTTAATTGTGGTAGATGAGAGGCCTTTATTTGGGAGGGAAGGGGAAAGTAGTCACAAGAAGTTTAGTAATAGCTAATAAACTACTATTAGTAATAATAGCTTACATGTATATGCTTCCACCGTTTAGACTTTTGTTATATGTTCTCATTTGTGGTTATACATCTTAAAATATGTTAGTAATCCTTGATTTACTGGATAATAAAAAATTAGAAACATAAACTTGTTCTACTTAAGGGTTCATAGAAAAGATATTCTCAGTGTTAAAAGAGGTTTTAGTAGTTTTGTGCAATGTATTCGAAGGTAGACAGGGTACTGCATATTATATAAGTTTTATAATTGCAGAAGTTTTTAAAAAGCATATATTCCCAATGTAATTTTTATAGTTCTAATTTTAAGATTCTGTGTATGGGATATGTGGGCATAATTTTTGATACCAAATTATCACTAGCAACTGAAAATTTTGAAAACTGCTTAGTGTTACAATTCCCTATAGTTAGGGATCTTTGTATTTTAGTTTACTAAATGCTGTGGAGGAGTACTGGTAGAGAAGTGGGTTTATTATGTACTTTGATTGTCTACAATAAGATCTGGATTTAGGTTGAGGTGGTGGAGGGTGTGGCTGGAGAAGAGGATCATCATGATGAACAGGAAGAACACGGAGAAGAGAATGCTGAGGCAGAGGGACAACACGATGAGCATGATGAAGACGGTATGCAGTTATTTGAGAAATTATTCAGTATGAGAAAGTCGGGTACTTTTAAGAGATATTAATAGAGAGAAAAGTGTATTTGATGTGTAGTGAAATGTTCATCATATTTCTGCCAGGGGATTCTGTAGTATCTGTCAGAATTTGAGGAGGTACCTATATACATATGTAAACATAAATATATATACTTTTATATATTTACATGTAGAAAATAATTTATCCTCCTTCCTTTTACCTTTTGGTTCACACTTTCTTCTTAAAAGGCTTTTAGAAATTAAAATAATCATAACCACATAACATTTGAAAATTAGAGAAAAGGAAAACAAATAACCCATAATCCCACCCAGATGCTAACAGTTTGTATTTTTACTTTCAGTCCTCCCCTGTACTGCCCCATTCCCATGCATGTCTTTTAGACATTGTATGTGTAAGCTTTTTTTACTTTGTTTTTTTTGACTTTGGCCTTTTTGCTACATAGTCATCATAACCATTCTTATTAGTAGCCATAGGATGGACTTTTGAGGATCAGCTTTATTGAGGTATAATTGACATACAACGAACTGTACATGTTGAAAATTTATAACGTAATATGTTTTGACGTGTATGTGAAGTACAAAGGATACACATGTTTAACCTTCCCCTCTTGGAATCCCAATATGTAAAACAGATGAAAATGGAACAGTGGAGCTACCAGAGCTCTGCCCACTGGCTGGAGTCCTCCTGCCTAACATTTTTTACCTAAGGCTGTGCAGGCCAGATTTTGAATCTGTGTCTACTGAGTACCATAATTTACCTAGTCATTCTTCTGCTAAGCAGGCAGTCGTGCATACTCTAGTAGTTATCACTTCTCTCTTCGTCCCCCCGACCCCTCCCAGTTCCCACCCATACGATATTCTAGCTTATCAGCCTAACTTGATTCAGTGAGTTTGTACCTTTTCTTATTATTTAAATATATTTGCTAGGGAGTGATATGGAGCTGGACTTGTTAGCAGCAGCTGAAACAGAAAGTGACAGTGAAAGTAACCATAGCAACCAAGATAATGCTAGTGGGCGTAGAAGTGTTGTCACTGCAGCAACTGCTGGCTCAGAAGCAGGTATGTTACCTTCTCTTAGCAACTTTCTTGCTTATAACTAAGGCTGTGTGTGTAGAATTGGTTAAACTGTGCTCAGTATAATATGCACAGGGGTAGCTAACCCTTTTATTAACTTCATCCATTTCTCCATAGATATTAGTGAAGAAGATTATTATTTCAATGACTTTTTTTTTGCTTTTCTGGTTTTTAAATAATGGATTATTTCTAAGGTTCATTTAAGAGTTCTAGTTAAACTATTTCAGTGATGGGTTTTGTGGACTATTGGATACAGTCTGGCATTCTGTTTAATATGTATATTTTCCTGAATGAGGGGGTACACTGTAATTTTAGATATCAACAAACTCACAATGATTTTGGTTTTAAAAATTAAAAACTTAGGTGCGAGCAGTGTTCCTGCCTTCTTTTCTGAAGATGATTCGCAATCAAATGACTCGAGTGATTCTGATAGCAGCAGTAGTCAGAGTGACGACATAGAACAGGAGACCTTTATGCTTGATGAGCCATTAGAGAGAACCACGAATAGCTCCCATGCCAACGGTGCTGCCCAAGCTCCCCGTTCCATGCAGTGGGCTGTCCGCAACACCCAACACCAGCGGGCAGCTAGCACAGCCCCTTCTAGCACGTCCACACCAGCAGGCAAGTCTGTAAACTTGGTGTTCCTAAGGTTTAAAAATTATGCATGTTCCTCTAGAGAACAAATTAAATAATTTCAGAATAGTTCTCCATTGTTTTGCTGAGTTCAAATATAAAATTCCCTTCCCTAAAATTAGTGTGGTTTAAGAAAATGCTCATTTACCACATTTACTAATGTAATTGATTTTTTAGTTTATTTAAATATATACAGTGTTAGTGAAACACAGTTAGCAACTAACATTAGCTTATTATGGTTGTCCTTTTTTTTTTCCCTTATAGCAAGTTCAGCA
>NW_006790200.1:241796-321916 GCF_000442215.2 Lipotes vexillifer | reverse complement strand
TCCCTTATAGCAAGTTCAGCAGGTTTGATTTATATTGATCCTTCCAACTTACGCCGGAGTGGTACCATCAGCACGAGTGCTGCAGCTGCAGCAGCTGCTTTGGAAGCTAGCAATGCCAGCAGCTACTTAACATCTGCAAGCAGTTTAGCCAGGGCTTATAGCATTGTCATCAGACAAATCTCGGATTTGATGGGGCTTATTCCTAAGTATAATCACCTAGTATACTCTCAGATTCCAGCAGCTGTGAAATTGACTTACCAAGATGCAGTAAATTTACAGGTATGAAACCACTGCAAAGTTACTCATTCAAATATACTTTTTGGCTATCTGTTATGAGAATTCCAGTATAATGGGAATTAATGTTACAAGTACTTAAATGTCTGTATCATACTACTCTATCGAACTTAACTTTATCTGGATAGTTTTAACTGTTTTAGTTTGGTCTTTGTAGAACTATGTAGAAGAAAAGCTTATTCCCACTTGGAACTGGATGGTCAGTATTATGGATTCTACTGAAGCTCAATTACGTTATGGTTCTGCATTAGCATCTGCTGGTGATCCGGGACATCCCAATCATCCTCTTCATGCTTCTCAGAACTCAGCTCGCAGAGAAAGGATGACTGCACGAGAAGAGGCTAGTTTACGAACGCTTGAAGGCAGACGGTATGAAATTCTTCGTTTATGCTTGTATGTTTAGACAGAAACCTTATAGCCTAGAAGTTTAGAGCTTTTTGATTGCTATTACATAAGACCTCACTCTGTTGTAAAGGAGGAAATACGTGCCTTGCATTACTTCTTTTAAATCGTTGTGTAGTTGAAACAAAATAAGTTATAATCCAAGCTATGTTTTAAAAATTCATTCATGTTGTAGTAATCTGATACTAAATTCTTCTCATTTTTGAAGTAGTTGGTCTACAGCCTTGTCTCATTCCCCAGGCCTCCCCCCTTGAAAGGCATATATTCATAGAAAGACTTATTGTGACCATGATTAAATATGAATGTACTTTGTACTTGGGAAGGAGAAAGTCTGTGTAATTACCTAAGCTGCTCTTTGGTTTCTAAAATCAAATTTCTTTTTCTACCTCCTCCAGCCTGTTGAATCACAATTAAAGTATATTTGTTTATGTATTTATTGTGTTCTTTCTATTCAGTTATAAAATGACGTTTTTCAGGACTAGAAATTAGCCCACACATTGAAACTAGATTATTGGCAGTGCTATATAGTGAAAATGTCCCATCCCTGAAGTCGAAGTCCTAGAATTTGTTTCTAGCTTTGGCTCAGGCTAAACAACCTTGCTACTTCGGGTGGCCCATAAATGGAGGAAACACAAGGGTCTAGGAGACTGCTTAGGAAATTTAACAAGACTATGGTTGGAGTCTACAAGAGAAGTAATAGTCACCGAAGTAGGGCAGTGAAGGGCCAGTGAGGAGAGAGCGCTGAAATCGTACAAACAGAACTTAGGGCCGTGTTGGGGGATGGAGCAGGGAGGAGGCAGAATTTTACATCTTCTGAATTTAGATTCTGAATAACTGATACGAAAATTAAAAGAAAAATCTAGAGGAGTAGAGTGGACATACCTGCTTTTGAACATGCTGAGAACTGGGAGAGAATTTAGTGGAGATGTTTAATATGCAAAATTGAATGCTTGGCAAAGAGACCTGGATTAGAGATAAAGACTTGAGAGGCAGCAGCTTTCCTGTCCTAGGAAGCTCCACCAATAGACACAAGCCTTGTCTTCATTAGGCTAGTCACTACGCCAAAGAACACAGATTTCTGATAATAGGTTTTCTTTGGTGATAGGGTTCCCTTTTCTCTCTTGCTCTAATAGCTCTAACTCTCACTCTAATAGCTTTATTGAGATGTAGTTCATATGCCATACAGTTCACCCATTTAAAGTATACAGTTCCATAGTTTTGAGTATGCTGTGCAACCATCATCACAATTAATATTAGAATATTTTATTCGTTTCCACAAGAAGCCCCATACCTATTAGCAGTCACTTCCCGTTTTCCCCTACTTTCTAATCCTAAGCAACCACTGATTTACTCTCTGTCTCTATAGATTTGCCTTTTCTGGACATTTCATATAATGGAATCATAAAATATGTGGTTTCTTTTACCTAGCATAATGGTTTTAAGGTTCATCCATGTTTAGCATGTATCAATACATTATTTCCTAGTATTCCATGTCACATTTTGTTTTTCCATTCATAAGTCGATGAACATTTGGGTTGTTTACACCTTTTGACTATTACGAATAATGCTGCTATGAACAGATTGTGTACAGTTTTTTGTGTAGATAATGTGTTTTCAATTATCTTGGGTATATATCTAGTTGTAGAATTGCTGGATCATATGGTAACTCTCTTTAACCTTTTGAGGAACTGCCAGACTGTTTTCCAGTGTGACTGCACCATTTTACATTCCCAATAGCAGAGTATAAAGTTTCTAATTTCTCCACATCCTTGCCAACACCTGTTATTATATGTCTTTTGGATTATAGCCATCCTAGTGGTATGAAGTGGTTTCTCATTGTGGTTTTGATTTACATTTCTGTAATGGCTGATGGTAATGAGCATCTTTTCATGTGCTTATTGGCCATTTGTGTATCTTTGGAGAAATGTCTGTTTAGATGTTTTATACATTTTAATTGGCCTCTGTTTTTATTATTGAATTTTATGAGTTCTTTATATAGTCTGGATACAAGTTCCTTTCAGATACAGGATTTGCAGAAACCGTGCCCCATTCTGTGGATTGTCTTTTCATTTTCTTGAAGGTGTTCTTTGAAGGACATAGGTTTTTTAATTTGGGTAAAGTCCAGTGCTCTTTATTTTCTTCTGTTGCTTGTGCCTTTGGTGTCATTTTAGGCACACTTTTAGGTTCTCAAAGTGTGGTTCCCAGAATAGCAGCATCAAGATATCACCTAAGAGCTTGTTAGAAATATAAATTTTTGGTCCTACCCTAACCCATTCTTACTGAAACTATAGAGGTGGGTCCAACAACCTGTTTTCACAAGCCCTCCAGGTGGTTTTGGTGGACACTGAAGTTTGAGAACCATTGTCTCCGGGGAAGGAGTACCTTCTGCCAATCCAGAGGACACTGGAATTTCTTTCCTTTATAAATGTATACAGTACTATAAATAATATACAATGGTTATATTTCTAAGGCAGAGCCCAGGCATAATGAGTTTTTATTTATGGATAGTCTCAGTTCCTAATTCTGCATATTTATAACAGTGGTACATTTCACATTTGTGTTCTTTTCGTAAACATCTTCATTTCTTTTTACTCCTGTAGACGTGCCACATTGCTTAGTGCCCGTCAAGGAATGATGTCTGCTCGAGGCGACTTCCTAAATTATGCTCTGTCTTTAATGCGGTCTCATAATGATGAGCATTCTGATGTTCTTCCAGTTTTGGATGTTTGCTCATTGAAGCATGTGGCATATGTTTTTCAAGCCCTTATATATTGGATTAAAGCAATGAATCAGCAGACAACATTGGATACACCTCAGCTGGAACGCAAAAGGTAGAGCCATACTTGCCATGAGATTGTTTTAAGAAATACTTGCTGTGGTCTCCATTAGTACATTGCCTGGTTTTTGGAGTAAGGAGAACATTGCAAACAGGAACATTTCATGTGGGCAGGTGGGCTTGAGTCCATCCAGCCGCTCTCCATAGCTATTCCTCACTTAAAACATGAAACCTAAGAATCCAGTTAAGCTTTATGCTTGGGGTAGTTTGTCCTGATTGTTTTATCATGTTTTCTATTAGAGTTTGTGTAAGCACTCACTATTTCTTGGTGTGATTAGCCTTTTGCTTCTGTTGAACCTATTTTGTAGTTGTAGTACATTTGGCTGATTAGTCTACCATTCCCAGAGTCTGAAACTTTATCCCAGTGTTTGAAATTGGTTAGATACTAAACTAACCTTTTCAGTATTTTTTGCATCACCTTTGCTCCTGTTCATACAGCACAAAATACTTCATGTAAAATGACTCACTTGTCTTTTTAAAGGACACGAGAACTCTTGGAACTGGGTATTGATAATGAAGATTCAGAACATGAAAATGATGATGACACCAATCAAAGTTAGTGTACAGAAAATCTGCTAATCTACTTCAAGAAATGGCTGCCTCAGTATTTCCCCTTCAAGCTTTTTAACTTCATTATTTTCTGTCTGGGTGGGAATTTCTCTTTTCTTCTCTATGTCCCGTTTCTTGCATTTTCTGTCCATTTTTCCTTATATATCCTTGCATTAATTACTTCATAAATAAGGATGAGTTAAAGAAATATTATAAACTTTTTCAACAGTTAATATTTTTTCTATTTTGACTTTGTATCTCTCCTTTGCATTTCTTAGTTTTGTGTTTACCTTTATTCTTAACTGTGTTGGTACTACATACATTTGAATCAAGTCTTAGCAGAACTTTTGCTAATGCTGATGCAAAATAGACTGAGTCAAGAAAATGGAAAATACCAGTTATAACTCCCTATTTCATCAAAACTCAACAGTTAATGCAATAAAAAAGAGAGAAAATATTCCAAATTCAAGAAATTTGGGGATTTTCTACACTCTTATTTGTAGCTTTCAGGTATAATTTCAAGTAGAATTAAAATACTTTTCTAGTGGGGTCAAATAGTCCGCTTGCCTGTTTCTTACTATCATGTAGTACTTTATTCAGGCCTGGGAAAGACAGCTTAACTTTAACTGCTGTTTTTTGAGAACCCAGCCATAGCTCACTGCTATTTTCACAGCATACTGTAAGCACTGACAAAAGTTTTATTCCATTAATGGGAGTTGGTGCTGGTGTGCTGATTTCCTGTTGGGATGTATGAGTTGCCTAGACATTTCTCTATTTATCTTCTTATATAGAGGAATCACAACTTAAAAGTAAGCAGATGCTCAAATTTTAGCCCCTTTTGTGGAGTCATCAGTGAGCCAGGTCCTGAACATGCTCAGGAAACTAGCTATATTCAGGTCTAAATCTCTAGAGAGAGAAGAGGTGGATGTGGGTAGTGTCTGTCCAATACAAAATGGAACAGTATTTGTTACTGCTAATATTTTTTGCAAGTTTTTATTGTGTTAAAATACACATAAATGAAATTTATCATTGTAACCATTTTAAATCAATATTTAGAATTACCACTTTAAAATATCATCAAAATTTTGGACTATCAACTTGTTTTGAGTGGCATTAAAATTTTATAAAGAGATAACAAGAATTTTGGATTGAGCAGATGTAGATCCTTTTGCCCTTCCCCAATAATTAATTTTTTAAAAAAAACATTTTATCTCTTTATGTTTAGGTGCTACTTTGAATGATAAGGATGATGACTCTCTTCCCGCAGAAACTGGCCAAAACCATCCATTTTTCCGACGCTCCGACTCCATGACGTTCCTTGGGTGTATACCCCCAAATCCATTTGAAGTGCCTCTAGCTGAAGCCATCCCCTTGGCTGATCAGCCACATCTGTTGCAGGTGATTCACATAAACTAGCCTTAAGGTTTCTTTTTAGTTGAATTTACTTTTTTTAAGTGTTCAATGTAACTGTAATATTTTTATTAAAATTCCAGCCAAATGCTAGAAAGGAGGATCTTTTTGGCCGTCCAAGTCAGGGTCTTTATTCTTCATCTGCCAGTAGTGGAAAATGCTTAATGGAAGTTACAGTGGATAGAAACTGCCTTGAGGTAAGATAGTAAAAATCTTCACAATATAATATTTGTGAGTTGAACACTTATCCAAGCGTCTAGTTTTTTGGAAATGCATTCAGAATATTGTATTTACCCAAATAACAGAAGTATCAGAAATTCTTGCCTTATGACATAATTAAAGGAATTCCAATACTGTTATTAGTCTGCTTTGAGACTAACTTGCTGTGTTTGCCTGTTCCGGAATTGACTGTTGTAATTCTGCTGAATATTTAAAATTTTTATACATATGAGCATATATAATATTGGCTTGTAACTTTTTGAGTCTGGAATGGGAATAAAGTAATATTAATGATGATACCTAACATTTGTTGGATAATTCTATCTCCTGGGCACTGTCTCAATTAATCTTCACAACCATGTTAGGTAGAAAACACTATTATCCTGATTTTATGGGTAAGGCTTGGAGAGATTACATAAATTTCACGTGGGAATGTCTGTTGTTATACAGCTAGTGAAGTGACAGATCTAGTTTTTAGATGAAAGTCTGATTTGAGAGCCTGAAATTGTACTGTTTCTCCAGTGGAAAAGTAATAACACCATTTAAGAGCAGGCATATAGAAGACATGTACTTGAATAGAATTTTCTTTATTATCTAAGTGATAAAGGAGAATTTTTTGCACATAAGACACTTAAGTAACCACAGATATTATAAAGATACCTTGAAAAGTTCTCTGAGGCTGCTCTGGTAAATGCACTGGAATTGGTGCTCATCCATGGGAATCAGATAGACAAGAAATAGATTGCATCTTTGTAGTTGAAGTGCCAGAAGGGAATTATTTAACTGCCATGTGATCTCTGTGGAGTATTAGTAAGTTGAAAAGGAAATCTAGTCAGTTTGTTTCTTAATATCTAACATTTAAATGTAAAAATTCATAGGTTCTTCCAACTAAAATGTCTTATGCTGCCAATTTGAAAAATGTAACAAACATGCAAAATCGGCAAAAAAAGGAAGGGGAAGAACAGAATGTGGTGCCAGAAGAAGCTGAGAGTTCAAAACCAGGGCCATCTGCTCACGATCTTGCTGCACAATTGAAAAGCAGTTTACTCGCAGAAATAGGACTGACTGAAAGTGAAGGGCCACCTCTTACATCTTTCAGGTACTTGCTAAGTGAAGATAGTTTTTCTGTGCTATTTATGGCTATTATAATTTTTGTAAGAGTATTTAGAAAATTTATAATTTTCTTTGTATATAAATAATAGGATGAAATATTATTTGTGTTTTCCTAGTTTATAATCAGATATTTAAATATTAGAGTTTTCTGGATTTTGTTTTTTTTGTGACTGTTTTGACATTGGTTGGCATTCTGATTTTTTCCTCCTTTTACTGAAGAAATTCTGACTCTGTTTTTAACGTTCAGTACTGAGTTAAAGTACATATCCATGTCAAATTGCCAATTATACACTTGTTAGCAGGAGCTCAGCTATGGGAGGGGAACATGTGAAAAAAAGAGCTTTATAGATTTGTGACTTTCACATTTGTTTGGGCTCACTCCCTTGCCAGGTTCACATTAGTTAAATCTCTTGCAAGTGGTAGGTTCTTTGCTTTCCCAGTAAAAATTTGCCTAGTATATACTGTGACTCAGTATGGCTGATCACCGAATGATTTGTTGAGTGTCTGCTTTATGCTGTATGATTTTTGGTTATGTAATGTCAGATTTTTTTTTCTTTTCTTTTTGGTTTGCTTAGGAGGAGTTAAACTAGTTTAGGAAACTATATACATCTTGTGTACACAGTCTAACAACCATAAAAGGCAAGGAAGAATTAGGGACTGGGATGGCCCAAGCTTCCTAGAGACAATATGATTTGAGCTGAGATGGTTCGAATGTGTAGAAGCAGATAGATTGAAGGAGAGAAGAATCAGAGGTAGAGAGACAAGCTGTTATTCCTTCTGGCTAGTTGTTAAAAAGGGGGCTGAAGTAGAATACTGCCTTTGGGGATGAAAAGGAAACCATGGTAGGAAAAGAAAACTTATGAAGGACTTGATCACTCTGGAGGGACCAAGGGAAGAATAAATTAAAATCTGTTCAAGTCCGTGCAGTAGGAAAACAGGTGGTACTATTGCAAGAAATCAGGAGGCTTTGTCACTGTGGTGAAGAGGCCATATTGAGTTTTACCATGTTGAGTATGAGTTAAGTATGATTGAAGTGGATATATTTCACACAATGAAATTCTGGTCCATTGTGAACTAAAGAGGGGTCTGGGAATCATCTAGTGGAGACAGACACTGGACTCAAGGAGAGGAGGTAAAATTAAAGGTGAAGATGGAAGCCAGCCTGGGGATGTATCCTTACGTAATAAGAAGTTCTCCAAGGAACGAGTAGCTATAGAAAAGTTCTCCATTAGAGAGGATGTGGTTTTGAATTACTTAAGATCTCAGAATATTAAAAGACCAAGGTAATTACTGTTATTGACCAAAAACCAGGAAGTTTTTAGAGTTGCCTAAACTGCTTCCCCCTCTCGCCTTAAATTTCTTACAGGCCACAATGTAGCTTCATGGGAATGGTCATTTCCCATGATATGCTGCTAGGACGTTGGCGCCTTTCTTTAGAACTGTTCGGCAGGGTATTCATGGAAGACGTTGGAGCAGAACCTGGATCAGTATGTATTTTGAGCACTTTACATTCTATTCTGCCTGATAAGAACATATTTCAGAGGATAATTCTGTCATGCATTTGTTTTGTTGTTGTTTTTTTTAAGATCCTAACTGAATTGGGTGGTTTCGAGGTAAAAGAATCAAAATTCCGTAGAGAAATGGAAAAACTGAGAAATCAGCAGTCAAGAGATTTATCACTAGAGGTAAAGGTATTTAGATTTTCTTATCCTATACATATAGTATGCTATTTATATAAAAATTAAAAACAAATAACAATTTTGTTTAGGAGATATATACTATGTAATTAAAAATTTAAAGAAAATAAATGGTAATCATCAAATTTAGAGTAATGGCTATCTCTGGCAGTTGTTTTCCTAACATCCTGTAATGATGAGCAGTGGGTTTGTTCGTTTAAGTATCATTATGAACACATGGATTAAAACTGTTTGGGGGCTTCCCTGGTGGCGCAGTGGTTGAGAGTCCGCCTGCCAATGCAGGGGACACCGGTTCGTGCCCCGGTCCGGGAAGATCCCACATGCCGTGGAGAGGCTGGGCCCGTGGGCCATGGCCACTGAGCCTGCACGTCCGGAGCCTGTGCTCCGCAACGGGAGAGGCCACAGCAGCGAGAGGCCTGCGTAACTCAGAAAAAAAAACAAAAAACCGTTTGGATATGCTTCATTTCCTTGATGCTCAAATTATCTTTTCTGTGGCTAGCGAGAGTCCAATCTTTGACAGCTTCCTTACGTTTTGGTATGTCTCATTTTCTGTTATTTTTTGTCACAGACCTTTAAATCAGCCATTTCTTCAAGAAGCCCTGCTTCCTTTTAGCAGGAAATTGTATTTTGAGATTATAATCTGGGCTCTAGGTTGCTCACTGCCTGTTGGGTTTGTCATTGTTTCTAGGCCTTTTAGTAGGAAATGCTCCTTTAAAAAAGGAAGAAGAAAATTATTTCATGAGTTCATACTGATACTCCAAATTCAAGATTTAGGACCACAAGTTTGTTCTATTTTCACCTTTTAGTCTTCACTTCCTTTCTTCTGAACTGAATAATCCAGCTTCCCAGCAACACTGATAAAATTACTCATTTGCTTTTATCCCACAGCATGTATACAATAGTCTTAGAATCATAACATCAACACCACTGCCAACAAAATGATTATTGAAAATAGCCCAAGATTTATTTGCAGTTTTTGTTCTTAGAGCATATCCAATTGGAGATGTACAGTCAAACTACATTGTTTAAAGTCACTTGAAATAATTCATTTTGTGTGGTTTTGCTACCTACCATCTCATCTCCACACAATTAGGGCCTTTCAGTTCATTTTGCTTTCACTTTTTAGGGATTGCGCTCTCCTTTTTTTGACTTTGTTATGTTTCATAATTAATGTAAAATATCTACAGTTGCAAGGTCAACTCTGTAGAAGAAGGTTGTATTCAGAGAAATCTAATTTCCATTCCTGTCTCTTTTACTTTGTATTCCCCCTGCCCCCTTTCGGGTTTTTGTTCTTGTTTTTAGCTTACTTCCCTCCCACCTTTTAAAAAATATATAATCCTGTGTGTATTCATTACGCATCTCTCTCCCCCACTCCCACCCTGAGCATGCTATTATACATTTTACTCCACCTTGCTTTTCCCAGTTAACAGTATATCCTAGAGAGAAAGCCATGGCTATATAATGGAGAGAGATGTTCTGTTCTGCCTGCCTTTTTTCCAGCTACCTGGTGTTAGCACCACATTTTATGGCTGTATCAATTTTTTTCAACCGGTTTCCTATTGATAGACATTTGGGTTTGTTTCCAGTCTTTTGCTGTTACAAATAGAGATGTGATGAATAATAGCCTTATGTGTGTTTCTCTATTTGGCTAGCGTGTCTTTGAGATAGATAGATAGACATGGGTCAAAGGGCATGTGTGTATGTAATTTCGTCAAATATTGGCAAATACCTCTACATAATGTCTGTATATTTTTGCACTTTCAACATCAACACAAGAAGGCCTGATTTCCCAAAGTCTTGCCAGCAGTTTGTTGTCAAATTTTTAGATTTTTGCCAATCTGATAGGCAGTATAATTTAAATTTGTATTTCTCTTATTATGAGCAAAATTAAACTTTGTTTCATATATTTCATATATTATGGCTGCTTCTTTTTCTGGGAACTGTTTGTTGATATTTCTTGCCCATTTTTCCTATTAAAGTGTTTTTTCCTCAATTTTTTTAGAAACGCTAGGTGTATATATACACTACGCATGAATCTTTGTCAGTAATAGAAGGTGCAAATGTTTTTCCCCGTTTGTCATTTTTCTTTTACTTTGCTATGGTATTCTGCCACCAAAGGAATATCCTATGATTTTTTTTTCTAGGATTCACTGTTAAAAAAAAAAAATTTACACTTTGATCTACTTGCAGTTTATCCTGCTCTATTACGAAATTGGTAGACCTTTTAAGAAAATGTTGTAATTGAGTTAAATTCCATTATCCTGATTTAATGTAAGATATTCTTGTATGATTTAGAGTGTTATTTGGAATATAAGCTTTGGAGAACCCAAATACTTCGTAGCTATTTCAGCTGTCAAGGAAAAGCTAAAATTAGATTTTCAGATTTTACATAGAAAAATTTCAAGGTGGTTTCCAACACTGAATTTTCTACTTTTTGTTGTGTTTTAATAGGTTGATCGGGATCGAGATCTTCTCATTCAGCAGACCATGAGGCAACTTAACAATCACTTTGGTCGAAGATGTGCTACTACACCTATGGCTGTACATAGGGTGAAAGTTACATTTAAGGATGAACCAGGAGAGGGCAGTGGTGTAGCACGAAGTTTTTATACAGCCATTGCACAAGCATTTTTGTCCAATGAAAAACTGCCAAATCTAGATTGTATCCAAAATGCCAACAAAGGCACTCATACAAGTAAGTACTCTACAGGTAACAAGCACATACAAATTCTTTCCTTGTTTAATGGAAACAATGATAATCACGGTTATATATGTTTACAGTGGGAGAAATTTACACTTTTATACCATTTTATTCTAGATTAATGATTTAATCTTGTTTAAACTACTATAATTGACAATTTACCAGTTTGCTCTTTTACTGCCACACTTATTTTCATAAATGGTTGTGATTGTACTATTTTTTTTCCATCTCAAATTATAATGTCTGGGGAGTGGGAGGTTAAGATCTATGGTGATATAAAAATTCAAAGAGCAAACTGCAGGATTCCCCCAATCCCTGTATTTAATAAGTAGAGATACTTAGAAGAAAATGCTATTGTCTACAACAGTGCTTTTCAAAGTATAATTTGCAGAGTCGCTCCAGTCCCCAATGAGATGGAGCTTGCAACCAAATGTAAGTTGGCTCTGTCACCAACTTCACTGTTTAATTTAGCAAGACTTTGTTTTTTGGTAAGAAGGTTTTCTGTATTAACATCCTGGTGTAAGCTCTGCCTCCTTGAGGATCAGCACTTTGGGGTTAGGATTCTTACCTAATTTTCAGGATTACAATTAGCATATTAAAAATGTGTGAAAACTACAAACGGTTGAAACTGGGGGTTCATGTAAGGTAGGGGCAGAAGATCGTCAGTCTTGTAGGTGGATGGATATAGTAATTGAGGGAGAAGGAGTTACTAACAAAATCCTGTGTTTTACCTAGGCTGTAGCTGTATCTTACTGGGGTTCTGTAAACTGCCACCATAAAAGCTGACTGAGGTCTGGAAAAATGCTGAATGAGCTCTGGAAAGAATTGAGGATGAAAAGATGGGGAGAGTACCTCAGCCTTTCATCATTAGTTTCACCATTTGACTTTCTATAGTCCTGTAATAAAAAGAAATTGTCAAGTGTGAATGAGGAAACCTGGGAAGTCATGATGTTTCAGAAATAACTTTTCTGCTTACTCTTTAGGAAACCATACCCTGGTTTATGCTTAAGGTTTTAAGAATAATAATAGCTGGGTGGCTATAATGCCTTTAATGCCCAAAACTAAGAATAGAGAAGATATTCAAATATGTAAGAAATCTCAGCATTATTTATGGTGGAATTAACATAGCCCCAGTTGCTACATATTATTTCACAGCTTTGACATGACAAGGGGATAAATTCATTAAACAAATACTGAGTGAACATTTATTACCTACCAGGTTCATTCTACAGAATCACCCCCAACCCCCAAAACCATACGGAGAGTGACAGAAAGGCACTTACACAGATGATAAGGAAGATGATCTACAGTTGTCATGTTCTTACTATGTTTGTCTCATGTCCTCACATTGACTTTAACATTTAAAGTAGCTGCATTTACATTCATCTAAACAAAGTGTATTTCATATTTTTTTCCAGGTTTAATGCAGAGATTAAGGAACAGAGGAGAGAGGGATCGGGAAAGAGAGAGAGAAAGGGAGATGAGGAGGAGTAGTGGCTTGCGAGCAGGTTCTCGGAGAGATCGGGATAGGTGAGATAATTTTGTGTCTTTTATTGAGTACCATCTTTTTGGATGAATTGGAGGTAGGCCTGTAAATAAGAGTCTCAATTATGGACTTTTAGAAAATGAAAGTTAATAATTGGATATATGTATTGTAACTTAAAAAGTCTAACCAACTGTTATTAAAATATTCTGCTTTAAAAACCCAGAGGCAGTTGAAATTATATTGGCTTTTTATTTATCCCGCTCAAGTTCCTAATTTTTTGAAATTTTTATTAACTTCATATCATGCTTTCCTAAATTTGTTTTAAAATTTTAATTGTGGCAATTGTGTTATTTAAACCTCTAACTTTTCATGTGTTAGGATGGGTAGCATTTTACTTTTGACTAAAATTTCCAGTAAATATGGGTGGACTCTTGATTCTGCTATTTTAAGGTCCTGTTCCCTTAGAATCAAATTAACCTATGCATTGCAGATATATAGATTTTCAAGTGACAAAATCTAGGTAATCTTTATTTCCCCACCATCATTCTTTAGGCATTCTTCCACCCTAGTACCATAATTGGAGCTAACTGTATGCTCTGGTTTTCCAACTTTGTTACTAGTTGCACTGATATTTTCATTTTACAGACAAGGGAATGAAGTCATAATAGCTTTGTTCATCTTTCAGGGATTTTAGAAGACAGCTTTCCATCGACACTAGGCCCTTCAGACCAGCCTCTGAAGGTAATCCTAGTGATGATCCTGATCCTCTGCCAGCACATCGTCAGGCGCTCGGAGAGAGACTTTATCCCCGTGTACAAGCAATGCAACCGGTATGTGTGGTGTACTTAGCTACCTCTTAACTGGCTGTGCCATTTTTGGTTTTCAGTTAAGAAAAGTTGCCAGCTACTGGAAAGCCATGTGGTTGAGGACTGCAATAAAAAGGAACCTTAGGGAGGGAAAGAAGCAGGACTTACTGGAGAGTAATTGTATATAGCTGGATATTTTTACTACCTATGCCAGGTTGGCATCCTACCTAGTAATTTCCTTGTGTGCTAAGGAATTATCTGTTCTTTGTATTTATTTGTACCCTTATTTGTACAAATTATTGTTACTTTGCAGCTAGAACACATTGAATAGTGTACTTTACTCTCTTTTTTTGGAGTAAAATTGCTTTACGGTGTTGTGTTAGTTTCTGCTGTACAATAAAGTGAATCCGCTGTATGTACGTTACTCTTGATACATACGACAGGAAGATTTTATTTTGAATGTTCTGTCAGAGGTTTCTTTCATGGAATATGAAACATAACCTAGTTGTGTTTTTTTGTCTTTATACATAACTGTACATGTTATAGCAAAAGAATAGTAAAACAGAGTCAACCAATTATATTTCAGTGAATCCTTAGCCTTAAATATAGGCATCTTTTTCTTTCTCTTTCTCCCTCCTTCACTTCTTACCTCCCTCTTTTTTGCTACACTAAATGAAAAAAATTTTCCCAGGTCTCTGATGAGGAAGGGGAAAAAAATGAAAATTGAGTATTTTTATGTTTACTCATGGGTATCAAAAATCTTTAAAAAAGGCTTGTTAACCAATATTAAACTAGCTTTAATAAGACTGCTAGTGCATAGACTATTTAATTACCTACCAAAGTTTTCTATAATTAAGCTTCCAATTTAATAAAAACTGTTACTGGTTCAGAATTTTTTTTTTTCTATTTGTTACACAAGTTTCTTACATTGTTTTCTTCTTTTTCTTTTTTCTGATAAAAGATTGCTGATTTAGACAAGAGGTTTCAGAGAGTAGAGGCAAGTAACATTTGTCATTTACAGGCATTTGCAAGTAAAATCACTGGCATGCTGTTGGAATTATCCCCAGCTCAGCTGCTGCTGCTTCTAGCAAGTGAAGATTCTCTGAGAGCAAGAGTGGATGAAGCCATGGAACTCATTATTGCACATGGACGGTAATGTATACAATTGGGAAGACAGTTTAAACATCAGCTACTTTATTTTTAGGATGTGGCTGTCACCATATCTTAAAATTTATACTGAATAGTACAAGACTTTAAATGGCTTTTTAAGAGATGGCTTAAAATCCATGAGGGAGACAGCTGACTTTCACATGTATTAGAAGGGCAGAATTTTAGCAGTCACTTTAGGTTCTGAAGATCTTTTACGAACCTTATTTAGAAACTAACTTATAAAGAAGTACATCTCATTCTCCACGTGGAATACCCGTAATGGCAGAGGCCAAATACCTCAAGGAATTGGGTGTAATCCCTGAGTCCTTGCAATAAACATGAAATTTCTTTTAGACCTCCTGATTTATCTTAAAAATCATGCAAGTTTTTGCTTTCTATTGTGTAGTATATTTGTTTTAATATAAAACTAAAAAATATCTAACAGTTAAATTACTTATCCTTCCTTTCCCCAAGTGACAGGTAAAAGTGACAGGAAGATATGCCATACTTAATCTGTGCCCTACTGGGGCTACTCTAATATTCACTTTAAGGCTTTGAAGTGTTATTTTAGATGAAAATGTCTGTTCATTTTTCTCCTAGTCATGATATTGAATGAGGAACTTAGATTAGATATAGTCCTAGAGATGGATAAATGGGTAGGCTAAGCCCTGAAACTAAATAGCCACTTACCTATTCCAGCTATTTACCTGTCTCAGAGCCTTCGAATGGTCCAAGCCAAAGACTATTGCTAGAAGTTTATTTTCTTTGCTGTTACTACTATTTTTCTTCTCTTGACTTTCATGTACTATGTCTTTATTCCTCTTCCCTGTTTCTGGAAGTATCAACACACTGCTATAGCTTAGCCCATTATAGAAAAAGTTGCAAATAATGTGTGTTTTTGATAAAAAAGATATTTGTAAATATATGTAAGTGTTGCTAATTTAGAAGTGTTTTCTACTGAATGCAAGAATATAATATTGACTGCTTTCACCTGGCTTTATGGATTGAACAGTGGATTTATTAGTATTCTAGAATAATTAAATACCCTAGAGCATTTGATTCCTATTGTGGTTGCTTTCTGAACATTTTTCTGTTCTTTTACAATGCTTCCCCTGAGCTCAAGTTTCAGTACCCCTATGAAGACTGCATTTATTTTGTCTTAAATCAGGTAGCCTTTAGTTCATTGTCTTGGATCATACATGTAGCATCCTGTGTTTTTGTGTATATTATTGACATTTTTGTTCCTAGAACTGCATTAAGACTAGTAAGTGTCCTAGGTATTTATTTACTTCAGAACTTAAATGTATTTATATATTCTTATAAATTTAAATGCATATGGTTTTCTCTATACTAAATTCTAGAATTTCAGTTATCTGAAATGTGAAAGGTTGTTTGTTTGTTTTTAGGGAAAATGGAGCTGATAGTATCCTGGATCTTGGGTTATTAGACTCCTCAGAAAAGGTACAGGTAAGGGATGTTTTGTACATGTGCTAATAATAAGCACTTGGAATTTAAGTTACAGAAGGGAGAGGAAAGCATATTTACAAAGAAACTGTGTCTTTGTAAGTAAAATGCTTGATTACAGTAGAGGAAAAAGCAAAGATTAGTATAAAGGTGTCATATACAGAATCAAGTAATAAGACTGGTTGAGTTAGGGTTCAGTGTAACCCCACTCACTGGCTGCCTCCACTTGAGCACAGGCTGAATTAAGCTTAAATTAGAGATGTCATTAATTAATATCAGAGAAGGAGAGCAGTCCTGTGGATTCCTAGGTCTCCTTCCTCAAGTAAGCAGCAGAGATCCAGAGAAAATGTGACATACGGTATAGCAGTAAGAAGGCTTTTTTAAAGGGCATGATGCATTTCAATTTGTAAGCTACCTGGGAATTTCAGTGCCAGCCAAGATATAATCTTATCTCTTTCACTGACTACAACTAAAGACTCTGGACAAAATACAAAAAGGAACTGCTTGAGGATTCTGAAAAGTAAACAACAACACACCGATTCGAGGGAAGTCAAAATTTGAAAATCTGTTATTTTGAAGCATTGTTTTAGGCAGGAGAGTAAAACTGGTCCCCATTACTCTGTCTTAACTGGAAGGTAGTACATGCTTTAAGAAATAAACTATAGTATAAACCACTGTCCAAATCCCAGACTATCCCATATGGTGCATATGTGGGGCAGACCCAATAGTATAATTAAAAGGCTTTGAAAACTTAATTGGTAATGGAACCACTGCACACAGAAGATGACACTTCCAAGCTGAACATAACCAGGTTATTGCCTACCAAAGCCAAAAAACATCAACATTCTCCATATCATTTTAACAAGACCCAGAGTTTTACAACTTAGTATTCAAAATGTCCAGGATACACTCCAGAATTATTCAACATACAAAGAACCAACAGAGACTCACTAATTCTCCTGGGAAAAGAACCAATAGATGCTAGCCTTGAGATGACCCACTTGTTGGAATTATCAAAGACATTATCTCATGTTCTGTGAGATAAAGGTAAATAAACACAAATGAATGGAAAGGTGGAGGTTCACAACAGAGAAATAGAAACTAGAGAACCAAGGGAAAATTTTAGAAAATACAATGTATGAAAAAAAAAATTCACTGAATAGGTCTATAGCAGAACAAAGATGACAGAGGAAAATTCATCAGTCAGTTTGAAGATAGATAGAAATTATCCCTTCTGAAGAATAGAAGGAGAAAAGATGTCAATCAAACAAGTTTTCAGAGACCTGTTGGACCATATCAAACATGCATGTCATTGGAGTACCCAGAAGAGGAGAACGAGATTGTTACAAGAAAATATTTGAAGAAATAATAGCTGAAAACTTCCCAAATTTGATGCAAGACATAGATTTATAGATTCAAGGAGGTCAGTGAACCCTAAAAAGGATAAACTGAAAGAAAACTGTGTCTAGATACATAATCAAGCTGCTGTAAAACTAATAAGGAAGCAAAGAATAGTGCCTTACATATAGATAAACGGTGATTTGAAAGGCAGTGGATTTCTTATCAGAAACTGTGAAGGCCAGAAGACAACAGAGAGCATCATCCTTAAAGTGCTTTTAGAATTGTCAATCCAGAATTCTATATCCAAGGAAAATATATTTAAGGAGTCAAGGTGAAAGAAGCTACCAGATTTTCATGAAATAGTTTTACTTAAATGGATAGAGAAGTTAACAGGCAGAAGCTTTGTATATCACAATTCTGAAAGAATGAGTTAAAGTTTATTTACATTTAAATATGAATGTGGCTTTACCTATCAAACTTTACATTTAAGTAATTTAGAGAACCAGTTCATATGTTTTGCTGTTAAAAATCAATCTTGGGTAATGTCAAAAATATTACTGTTAGTTTTTTTGGAGGGGGTATCTGGATTATTGTTAATTTTAAAGAGAGTTATAATGGCATTTTTTAATTAAAAATAATCCTTTTCTTGTAGACACATATACTAAAATGTAAACAAACAAATAAATAAAATCAATCTTGGGGCTTAATCTCTGACACTCTATTATTAGGAAAACCGAAAGCGTCATGGTTCTAGTCGAAGTGTAGTAGATATGGATTTAGATGACACAGATGATGGTGATGACAATGCCCCTTTGTTTTACCAACCTGGAAAAAGAGGATTTTACACTCCAAGGCCTGGCAAAAACACAGAAGCAAGGTTGAATTGTTTCAGAAACATTGGCAGGTAAAATAATCTTGTAGTTGAATTTTTTAAAAATTTAAGTTTATGAGACTTTCTAAAATATATTAGTTTGTAAAATGTGTATATGCTCAACTATAAAAACTTCTCAACATATTTTATGTATATTATGTATGTGTGGGGCGTTATGTGTTCTAGAGTTATTTTTGAATTTAAATACTATTTGCTTGTTTTTTATTTTTAGGATTCTTGGACTGTGTCTGTTACAGAATGAACTATGTCCTATCACGTTGAATAGACATGTGATTAAAGTGTTGCTTGGTAGGAAAGTAAGTGATTTTAATGAACCGAACTGCTTTTACATTGCAAAAAATTTGTTTCATAAAATAATTATATATATAGCATTAAATTAGTATTAAATTTTAAAGCATTATAGCCATTATACATCATTTTCAGACATTTAATGGCATGGGGAAAATCTGAATACATGGAGGAGAGAGCATAGAAGAATGGGTGACACACAGGTGGGTTTGGAGGGTTTGACAGACCTGGATCCTGTTGCAGACAAATCCCTTGACATTTATGGCATATCTCCCCATTTATAAAATGGTAAAGAAAACTGTATAGTGCCTGGCACATAGTGCTCAGTAAGTTCTAGCAAGTAGTGGCAATAGTAGTAGTAGTGTATTGAAAAGAGCATTCCCAGTTTCAAAAATATACACAAGATGTAGGTGGCTACAGGGGACAAAAGGATGTAAGAAAATATAGCATAGTATGCTTGATAATTATCTCTGGGTGACAGAATTAGGTTATTTTCTTTATGTGTTTTGATAGTTTGACAGCTGGTACATTCCTTTACATTCCTTTACGACAGGGGGTTGGGGGAGAGAAACGACATCCTTTAAATTAATGCATAATACTAATTATAATCACAAAACAACAAAATATTTTACCGTCTTTTCTAGTGATGCACAACACACATCTGATATGATTAGCATTGTTAAAGCTGTGGTCTGTTAATAACTTTCTTTATTCAAACCCATTGGTGAATATTATTTTCTATCATTACAGCATATCATACTATGATACATATTTTTTCTCTTCTTTTTTTTTTTTTTAAACTCTGACTATTGATTTCTTAAAGTGTTCCGGCTAAAATGTTCTTGTGCAGAGAAAGAACTGGACTTAAAGCTCAGCAACATAGAAATGTTGAGCCTTTAACAAGGTTTGTGGAAAAGATTATGGAATCAAATAGACAAGTTTAACCCAATGATGTGACCTTCAGCAAGTTACTGGATTCCTCTGAGCATCAGATTTATCATCTGGAATTAATAATCTGTGTTTTATGATTATTGTCAAGGCTAAACAGGATGTGTATTTAGCTTAGGACCAGTTGCTCGGCATAATCACTTTGCAATAATTAGTGCTGGTTTCTACAAATGAATTACTTTACAACTTAAAAAAACAAACTAGTATACTCCTGGTTTAAAATTTTTTAAAAATGCATATTTTTCATGCTTTGAAAATTAAATGTATTTATCAGCGCCAAAGACTTATTAAAATTTTACCTCTTTAGATCAGTTATATTTAGTGGAAGATAAACTGATAAAGAATAATCTTCAAATTAGATAAAATTCTTTATCATAGATTTCAACTTACTAATGAATTCAGTTAAGATGTTTCTTTCATAATTGATTTTCATATGATTACTTTCTTAGGTCAATTGGCATGATTTTGCTTTTTTTGACCCTGTGATGTATGAGAGTTTGCGGCAACTAATACTTGCTTCTCAGAGTTCAGATGCTGATGCTGTTTTCTCAGCAATGGATTTGGCATTTGCAATTGACCTGTGTAAAGAAGAGGGTGGAGGACAGGTAAAGCAAATGTGTGGTTTTCTGATTTGTGGCAGGAGAATTTGGTTAGTCTGTTGTGCTTGACATATAGAGAAACAATTTAGATAAATAGGGGCCAAGAAAGACACACACACAGAGAGAGAGGAGAGAGGGAGAGGGAGAGGGGGAGGGGGGGAGAGAGAGAGAGAGAGAGAGAGAGAGAGAGAGAGAAGACACAGTAGGAGATGGAGAGAAAGAGATGAATGGATGGAGAGTTAGTGAGACAGACTGAGAGGTCAAAGAGTTTATAGTTACTTAGGCCTAGAATGTTTGCATCCCTTAGATACTTGTCAGATACAGAATTGTCTTTAGATTTTAAATTTTTAGGAAATTGTTTTATGAACTGTTAACTTATTACTGCTTTGACAAAATTGCTTTTAAATGGCACTGCTAAATTTTTCACAGGTGGAACTTATTCCTAATGGTGTAAATATACCAGTCACTCCTCAGAATGTGTATGAGTATGTGCGGAAGTATGCTGAACACAGAATGTTGGTAGTTGCAGAACAGCCATTACATGTAAGTGTTTTCTGGAAAATGTTACTTGATCTGATGAGGCTATGTGTGTCTTCTGTGTTTTAAACTAGCTCACAGTGTATTCAGCTTGCTTATAAAAGGTCAAAAATTTTAAACCAAAATGAATTTACATACAATGTAAATTACACATGAATCCAGACCTTTCTTTTGGGTAAAACTATTGGGAAAAACCATGTAATCATCAGAAAGTAGATTTGATAAGGATGCTTTGTGGGACTGAAATGACTACTGTTTTGGGGGTCCTGCAACCACCCATACCTCTGGTGACTCACTAGAAGGACTCCTAGGACTTGGAGGCAGTTGTACTCATCGGTATGGTTTATTATAGCAACTGACTCTCACAAGGGGAAAACAGTACATCAGACAAGAGTCTGGAGGAATCCAGATACAGGCTCCAAAGTTCTGTCTCTGGGAGCATGAGTTGTCACAAAGAACATACGTCTTCCTCCAGCAGTGAATTACAGCAATGCATGTGCAGCGTTTGTGTTTAGGGAAGCCTGCTTAAGAGTCACAGTGCCCAGGGTTTTTATTGGAGGCCAGTCCTGTACGCAGTTCAGACCCCCAGAGGAAAAACACATGTTCATCATAAATCACCTTCTTTGCACAAATAATCTAGGCAAGCTGGTACAGCAGGGTTTATTGTCCCAGGCATTCAAAATAGCCACATCAGTTAGTAACGTAAGGAAAATTCTAAAAATCAAGGACCATTCCTCCAATCAGGCTCTTCTAGAGAGCAACATCAGGCCCACTCTTTCTCCTATTGAAGAATGTTTATGAACTGTTTCTGATCCCTGTGCTGGGAATAATTGTGTGGGCTCTGGAATCATACTGTCAGGGTTCAAATCATGGCTGCAGCCCCTTCTAGCTGTATGACATTAGCAAACTACTTAAGTATTTTGTGCCTTGGTTCCCTCCTCTGCAAAATGAGGATAGGATTAAATGAATTAACATATGTAAGGTGCTTAGAACAGTTCTTGGCACATGGTAATTTCTCAGTAAGCTTCTAGATTTGGGGTTTGTGTCAGGGATGTTTGTTTTTGTCATTATCATACTCTTCCTAGGATGTTGACAGGATAGCACGTTTGACAGATTGAAGCTATTCTTAGTGACTAGCCTGTTTGCTATTAACATAATTTAAAAAATTATTTTTGTTAACTCCTGATATGTAATAGTACTCCTTCACTTTTGAACCTGTAGCCCTTTTTTCCCTCTGCCACTCTTTTGAATCTGTTAATAAGAAACTCAAAATATAGAACTTAATTTTTTAGTTTTAGAATTATTTAGTATTCTTAGGCTGCTAAAAATTAGATACTGGACTTTAACAATAATAAATGCTATGTAGAAAATAAAGTACTGATAGTAATAAACAGGTTATTTTTGAAATCCTCTAGGCAATGAGGAAAGGTCTACTGGATGTGCTTCCAAAAAATTCATTAGAAGACTTAACAGCAGAAGATTTTAGGCTTTTGGTAAATGGCTGTGGTGAAGTTAATGTGCAAATGCTGATCAGTTTCACCTCTTTCAATGATGAATCAGGTATGAAATTTTTTTAATGTTTATTTAAGGAATAAACTACATAGATAATTTGGTCAGTCAGTTTTCTGAGTTTCTGGTTCTTACATATTTACAGGGGCTTAGGAAATGCTGTATTACTCAGGTGTTTTTATATATATATTTTAAGATATGTTTGAACATGATAGCATTAGGTCATTCTTAATTCTTTTATTGTTTAATTTTTCTAGGTTTTAACAAATGCATGGTTTAGTATGATACAAGTAAAAATTCCTTGTGAGCAACTGTGTGAAAAGGACTTTTATATACTATTAATAATTAAGAAAAAATAATCCATGTGACAGTTCTATTGGCCTTTCCCTATTCATGTTCCTTAAACTCTAATTAAAGAATTTGACTACATGATGTTTGCTTTGTAGAACCGGATCCAAAGCACACTTAGAAAGACATAAGAGCACACAAACACATGGAGAATCTAGAAAGAATAACAAGATCCTAGAGTAACATTCATCTTTAGTGCTTGATTTGTTGCAACTCTTCCTTTTCAAGTCCCATATTCTAGGAATAGACTTTTTAGCTGTGACTACACCATAAAACACTGGAAGCTCCAAGAAATTCCTGAGAGGACTATTATAACTCTAGTCCAAGATTATTGCATACATGAAGATACCAGTTTTTTCCCCTTTATTTTTTATATTTTGCAAACAGCTTCAGCCAAATTATAGTAAGTTAAATTTGGATAAATTTTCTTGTTTTTCCCTCATGCTTGGCAACGTATAGATCATTGCGTAGTAGTTTTTCTGCCAGTTATTAATATAATTTTCAATACTTGTGAGATAAGAACTTGGCTTATTTACAAACCAGAAACCTAGAAGCGGGGAAAAAAATACCTAAAGACACTCCAAGTATGATCCTCAGATCAGCAGCATCAGCATCATCTGGAAGCTTTTTAGAAATGCAGAATCTCTGGTTCCTTTCCCCTTTCTTCCCCCATACCTAGTGAATGAGAGTCTGTCTGCATTTTAAAAAGATCTCGATCCAAGGGATTTGTGAACTCATTAAACTTTGAGAAGCACTGGTTTAAGATCATAAGAAAACTCATGATTTACAGATGGAATTAAAGTCATGTGATTTTTGAGGCTGGTGGTTCATTTTTCTTGTCTTGGTCATCTTGGTCATTAAGATTGATTAATGAACTCTAGAGGTTTCACATTATGTAAGTGGTCCTAACTTCCTCTTAGTGCCCCCCCCATTTTAATTTTATACCTACTTTTATAAGAAGTAATATTCTAAAAATATAACTGATAGTATATATGTATATATTTTTAACATCTTTATTGGAGTATAATTGCTTTACAACTGATACAGTATATTTATTGAATTTATATTCATTTGTAGGAGAAAATGCTGAGAAGCTCTTGCAGTTCAAGCGTTGGTTCTGGTCAATTGTAGAGAAGATGAGCATGACAGAACGACAAGATCTTGTAAGTTAAGTTTCACAAGATTTGTAGAAGAAAATGTAAAAACCTTAAGTACTGTGTATGATGGCATTTTGTTTTCAATTTGTAATGGTTGGTCATTTTAATTTTTGCTAAGAAAATTATTGAAGGTCAGAAATAAAAGGCAGTTTTGTTTCTCTACTCTAGAACAGAAGTATGAGTAAAACTGTAAGCAGAGTGAAATACATCTTAGCTATTAAAATGCCATCCTTAGTCCCAGAAGATAATACCAGCTTATTGTTGAGACATGTTTTTTCCCCTATAGTGCTTATATATGCTAGCAGCCTCTTTTGTACATCCTTAATCTTTTTGCCTAGCAGCAAATCTTTGCAAAAATTTTGAATAGTATCTTAATTGCTCTGTATACTATGAATAGAGTAGCTTAATTATGAGTACATCTCTATTTTAATCTTATTAACTTAGAATCATAAATTAGATGATATAAACTTTGATTATATTGAAAAGTCTGTCAAGTCTGTGGAACCTATGTCCAACCTTAAGTATGTCCAAGTCAACTTGTCCATTAACCTTGAAAGGCAGTCTAGACTTCCCTGTAGAAATTTGAGGGACATTCCTTACCCAGAAAATCTCACGAGATCCTTTCTATTCATATTCCTCATAGTTCCCTGTGACATTTCCCCTGTTGATGCAGCCTTAGTTCTCAATACTCTAAACCAGACCTGTTATGGAATGTATAAAAATGATCCAATTTCTAGATATATCCCCCAGTTTCATTTGAGAGGGAGAAATAAGTTACTTGTGCATGAAAGCACAAAGCTTGCAGTTTCCAATTTACCTGTAATTCAGGCAGTAGTAACTTGATATTTTTTTGTGGGGAAGGGGTCATGCATTTAGCATTCCTTCATCTTTACATGGCCCCAAGAGCCTTCCAGTATTTCTCCACTATAGCAAGACAGGTTGTCCAGCAGTCCTAGCTGTCAGCTGGGTTTTGTTCTTGGCTTAGCCATATGGTAGTTTCCTAGGTTGCTCCCTAGGTTGATTCCATATAATTCCATGTACTTTGACTTTCCCAATCTTGTGGACCAACCCCAAAGTCCCTACTAATGCTAATACCATATCTGTCCCTGTTGGCTTTAGGAGTACCTGATAACGTATTAGGGTTCTTGAGTCAGTCTTTGGATTCAGAGCAAAACCAATACATCCTCAGTGCATCTGTCAAGTTAAGTCTCACTGCATTTCTGCCTTCTACTGGAAGAGAAAGCTGTTAACTATTCAGTCTTTTATGACTGAATAGAGAGAGAATCTCCCTCTGTAGGGGCCTCAGAATGTCTTAGCAGCAGCTTTAATTTGTGAGCTTTACTCTTTAAACTCCTGTTATACCAAGGCGTCTTTTACTTCCTCCTCTTCCCCTTCCCCTTTTGGGAGGTTATCCTTCACATATTGTTGGGTTTTTCCTTATGTGTCTCAAGGACAGAATATAACAGCGTTTCCTAAACTGTTTTCCCTTGAATTATTAGTCCCTTATTAGTCCCAGGGTTGTGGGGTAAGACTACATAGTTTATTTCCCTCTTGGAGAGTCACAGGTCACTAGTAAAAGTTCTGAGAAGTCCTCTGGTATTTATTTCTCTTCCTCTATAACTTCTTGGAGGTCCAGCGATGTAGTCATCTGTCTGGTTAATCATATTTATCCTTGGAGAAACACTTTACATTGAGTTGGTTTTTTGCCTGTAAAATGAGTAGATTGGGCCAGCTTTACCTCTACGGTACCTTCCAGCTCTTTTATAGTTCTTTGAAGATTTTGGAGACCCTGACACAGAGGTTTTTCTTCCTGCCTCCTTCTATAGAATTCTAGATGAGATTTCTCAAAAACTATGCTTCAAGAAACAGTGTAGGTTTCCTAGTCATTCCGGGATAATGAATATATTTTGTCTGTTTAATTGTACACTATAAATGCAAGATTTTAAAAGCTTTACCTTAAGAGATAGGCACTCTCTGTCAGTGAGGAATGGTATGTATTAATGAAAATATTTCAGGAAAATATATCTTTGGTTATCATATTTAAAGAAAAAGTAATTTATGCTATATTACACAAATTAGATGCATTTTAAAACTCAATGTTGGGACTTCCCTGGCGGTCCAGTGGTTAAGATTTTGCCTTCCAGTGTGTGGGGTGCGGATTCGATCTCTGGTCGGGGAGCTAAGATCCCACATGCCTCGGGGCCAAAAAACCAAAATATAAAGCAGAAGCAATATTGTAACAAATTCAATAAAGACTTTAAAAATGGTCCACATCCCCCCTACACACACCAAAAAAAAAAAAAACCCCAGATATGTTAACATGGCTTATTGCATGGATTTTGATGTACAGTAGATGCTGTCGAACACTTAAATTACTATTATAAAATTATTATGTATCACAATGGACCACTGAAAATACTGGGTTTTTTGTTTTTTTTTTGTTTTTTTTTTTGCGGTACGCAGGCCTCTCACTGCTGTGGCCTCTCCGGCTGCGGAGCACAGGCTCCGGACGCGCAGGCTCAGCGGCCATGGCTCACGGGCCCAGCCGCTCCGCGACATGTGGGATCTTCCCGGACCGGGGCACAAACCCATGTCCCCTGCATCGGCAGGCGGACTCTCAACCACTGTGCCACCAGGGAAGCCCCTGGGTTGTTTTGCTAGTAGATAAAATACAAAATAACTTCGATAACCTCTGTGAATTTTGAAACTTTTTTGGAGACCTTGTACCTTATTCTCACTAAGAGGTACTCTGTGGAATTTAGCAACTGGAAAGGCCCTTAGAGACTAGCATTTGGTCCAATAGCCCCATGTTACAGATGAGAAACTGAGGCAATGAAACATAGTCACTTTTCTACATACCTGACACTTTTTTCTCTTCTGACCCTGAACCTTTCCTTTTTAATACGAGAAATAAATTTAAAACCCAGTTCAAAATAATGCCCCTTTGTAGGTTTTAACATAAGAATGGGGCTCTATGTATATATTGCCAGAGTTAAGGGTTGAATGTTAATCTTTTAAAAGCCAAACTTGTAATTATTATACTCCTGTTTAGGTTTACTTTTGGACATCAAGTCCATCATTACCAGCCAGTGAAGAAGGATTTCAGCCTATGCCCTCCATCACAATAAGACCACCAGATGACCAACATCTTCCTACTGCAAATACTTGCATTTCTCGACTTTACGTCCCACTCTATTCCTCTAAACAGATTCTCAAACAGAAATTGCTACTCGCCATTAAGACCAAGAATTTTGGTTTTGTGTAGAGTATAAAAAGTGTGTACTGCTGTGTAATATTACTAGCTTATTTTGTAGATTTTTTTCCATTTGTCTATAAAAGTTTATGAAAGTTAATGCTGTCACACCCTGTGGTGGTACCTTAAAGAGATTAAATGCAAACATTCCTTGCTGAGTTTGTAGCTTAAAGGCCTGAGGAGCACTAGCAACATTTCACTGCAATGGTTTGCTAGTCAGCAACTTCTGGGTCTAACCCCAGCCAAAGATGACAGCAGAACAACATAATTTACACTGTGATTTATCTTTTTGCTGAGGGGAAAAAATGTAAAATGTTCTGAAAATTCACTGCTGCCTTTGTGGAAAGTGTTTCAGCAAAGGTTCTTGTATAGAGGGAATAGGGAATTTCAAAATAAAAAATTAAGTATGTTCTGTGTTTTCATTTTAACTTTTTTTATGGTGTTTAATTTGTGGTTGGCTGCAATTGTGTATCATGTATATGGAACTTGTAAAAAAAAAAAAAAGTTCTGAACATTCAGATCTTAGAGATGAAATCACTTTTACCTATAAAAACCACTTTTATTGCGGTTTGACTGCATTGAGCTCTAGGATATTAAATGATATCACTAATATTTTGCATGTAATTTGTTCATTTGAGTGAGGGCACTTTTTTGTACATATGATGGGGGCCAATGCACAATACTTTATCACAATCAACTTTTTTCCTTTGTATCCCTATTTCAATGAGCAGTCAAGTCAGGTGTACTGCACTTCAGTTCTAACTAGACATTTGTACTAAGGCATTTCAGTTATGTAAACTCAGCCTGGGCACTTTCTGATAACTGTAAAATGTTTTATAAGATCATGATTATTGAAGATAAATTTTGGAAAATTTTAAATGTTCGTGAGCAGCTTAACTACTTTTGTATCTAGCCTTTTTTAAGTATCTTGTTACATTTACTTTTTTAAATAAAGAAATTACAGAAGAAATGTCAAGTAATACTGAAGAAACCGTTTTTATTTATGTAGTTGTACATTTTTAAACTAAGGGCAATATACCGACACGGTTATGTGCATAAAAATTTTGATTTAAAGAACTGAATGTACACATGGACTATAAGAAACAGAAGAAAATCAGTCCACATTTTACAGTTAGCAGAGAATCCTGAATGGCACTGGCCAGGCCACTTTTTCTTTTTACAAATGGGGCAAGTAAAGTGAGCCTTACTTGGCATAGGAAGTTATTTCACTTATATTTGATAACTGAGAGGTTCTTTTTGATGACCTATTATGTAGCTTAGGACCATTATCTCTGAATTCTTGTGGTTTTAGTAGCTTTATTCAATGGCATAATAAGGAACACTGTTTTCTTCACGTCTTCAGTAAAGTGACTTAAACCAGTCACTTTACATATTGAAAATGAGGAGAGAAAGTCTCTGGAGTCTTTCCTACCTTTCAGTTCCTTTATAGGACTCCTGGCCTTAGGGATGTTTTTCACGTTCAAAGGCACTATGCTTTATTTTATATATATATATATATATATATATATATATATATATATATATATATATATATATATATATATATATATATATATATATATATATATATAATATATATATATAGTTATATATATATAGTTATATATATATATATAGTTAGTTATATATATATAGTTAGTTATATATAACTTCCTTCAGAAGACTGAACCATGTGATATTTTCAGCCCTGCTGACACAATAAATATTAAAAACTAAAGTGACAGTAGTAAAATTCATTATATTAAAACATACACAACATAAGATGTATGAGATGTGTAAATTAACCAAAGGTTACTTTACAAAATGAGACATTGGTTTTTATGTCTAAATGCTATTTCTGAATAAATGAAATAGTAATTAGAGTAAGAGCTGATTTTCATCGATGTGTCTGAAAGAGAGAAAAACTGTATGCACATGATGGAACTGATAAAATATTAAATGAAAACAAACTAGGTATGATTAGGACATTTGAAACCCTAATTGTGAACTTATTTTTAATAGTTATTGAAAGAATGAAAGTATTTAAAATAATGCACAATGTCTTAAAGTCTTCCTAAATCAAAATTTTGGTTAAAATGCTTTTAGAAATATTAAAAGCAGAGGGTTTTTGTTTTTTTTTAAAGTAAAGCATAAAATGGTTCTAAATGTAAAATAAAGTCATGTAAAATAAAGTTCTCTTTTGGTCTTGTTTAGTGATTAAATCTAATGGACTTGAAAACAAATTTAGGAATAGAAGACCAAGAATGAACTTTACTGAAGGTTTTCAAAGTTTTGCTACTTTTCTTTCTTTCCCCTGAATTATCTGAATATCAAGACTACCCAGTATAAATGGCTACCTGGGGCATACTTGAGAGGATTTTTAAATAGCATAATTTCACTATTTAGTACTTGCCCCTGAAGATACGATTTCTCTCCTAAAGATATTATTTTTGTGTGTTTAGAGGTAGTCAGCAATATCTAGGTCTAAACTCAAGCCGAGATCTTCCCTTGAGGCAGTAGTTCTTAAGCTTCTGAATGTGTGATTCTCTTGTGCTTGTTAATAGAGATTCCTAAGCTTTGCTCATCCTCTCAATCACATTCTGATTCAGTAACTCATAAGTAGAGAACAGAAATCTTTATTCTTAACAGCATCCCAGGTGATTTCTGAAACACTGCCCAAAGAGCATTCCTTCTTTTCGTGAATATAAAGCCCCCTCTTGGTAAACACCCCAGAGCCAAACCTTTCCTTCTTAAAACCTATGGAAAGGTAATTCTGTTAATCATCTACTCCTGGATTAAGTTCTTCCTCCTGTGCCTGGGTAGTGATTGAAAATATTTTCAATGTTTACATTAATCTAAGTAGGTAGGTATGAACATAGAGATTAATTCTTCTCTAAACATCATTTGATTAATGTAGAAATGTATTTTAAATGTGATGTGTTTACTCATTTCAAAATACCTTGCATTAAATATAAGCAAAGAATCTTATGTTACCTCATGAGATTCAAAAAAAAAATTACTGGATTGTTGTCACTGCAAACATGAAGTTTCTCTTAATTTTACTGAGTATTTACTATGTGCTAGGCAGTTTGTTAAGTGCTTTACTGTATTTCATTTTATCCTATGAGACAGGCACTATTACTATCCTCACAGATGGGAAACTCGACACAGATTAAAAATTTTGCTCAAGGTTACACAGCTGGTAAGTGCTGAAGTGAGATGTCTCCAGGCATCCTGGAGCTTGCATTCCTGAACATTGGGCTACACTATTTTGTGGAAGATACGATTATAATTGAGTTGGTCATTAAAGGTCCTGAGCACCCAATTCCAGTATGTAGGTGTGTGTGTGTGGAGGGAGGTTTCCCCCATACCACCAAGCAATGCACAGTTCAACTCAATTCTGACACTATCTACCTGGAGATAGCTTCAGATTCCACAGGTAAAGGGCTCAGTCCCACAAGACCCGCCCTCCACTTAAGAAGCCAATTGCAAGCCCAAGTTGTTACCTATACTTCTGACTGGCTATATAAATCAGAGGTTCCCATGACTCTCCTTGGGTTTGATTAATTTGCTGAAGCAGCTCACAGAACTCGAACATTTTACTTATTAGGTCACTGGTTTATTATAAAAGGATGTAACTCAGGAACAGCCAGATGGAAGATAAACACTGGGCAAAGCATGGGGAAAGGGTGTGGAGCTTCCATGTCCTCTCCCCACATCTCCACGTGTTCACCAACACTGAAGCTCTCTGAACCCTGCCTATCTGGGTTTTTGTGGAGGCCTTATTTCACAGGTATGATTGATTAAATCACTGACCACTGGTGATTGATTCGACCTCCAGTCCCTCTCCCTGCATAGAGGTCTGGGGTGGGACTGAAAGTTCCAACCCAGTCAAGGTTGGTTCCCCTGGCAACCAGCCCCCATCCTTATGAGTGGTCCCAAAGTCACCTCATTAACATAACAAAAGCAACATTGTTCTCATCACTTAGAAAATTCTGAGGGTTTGGGGAGCTCTGCACCAGAAACAGGGATAAAGACCAAATATGTACTGCTTATTATAAATCACAGTATCACAGTCATAGAATAATGAAATACTCCAATGAGAGTGGCTGATTATGAAAAGGCAGAGTGATTCAAATATTTTTTGCTAAAGATTTCTAAGAAAAACATTTTTGTCTTTTAGTAACTTCCCCTGAGGATAATAAGAACTCTGAAGATCTGGGAATTTTCTAAAATCAACCATGGTACCTACTTTTAAGTCTTAAAAAATGAAAAGCACCATACATAATGAAAAACTAATTTCTTGTTTGCAAGTTTTCTCATGAGTTGTAACGAGCTGCTTTCTCTAAAATAGTAAATGTCTTTCATGGGTAAAATAATTTTCTGAATCTTTTTCAGAATGTGTTTTTGATTAGTTGCTGAACTGGATTCTTTGAATCAATAGTTTGTATTTTTACGTAGTGCATGTAGGTACATGCAGGAGCTCTTCGGGAAAAAGAGCAGGCTGTGTATTTCTGTTTGAAATGCTTTCTTCAAGGGGAAGATGAAATTTGACTATTTATGAAGATTAAGTGCACTGTCTATTGCAAAATTATGGCATAGTTCTGATTACATTTGAGTATTATGAATTAGCCCTAGGAAAGTAACTTTGTAAACAAAGTGTCAAGCTCTCAGGTAAAAATTTTCAGATTGTGTAATGAAATCATAAGGTACTGTTTACTGCTTATAGAAATGGAAGGCTTATGTGATCATTTTTTACAATTTAGTACCTTTAAATAACAAATACCTAAATTTGTGTTATGTTTCATTAAGAATTCTGCCCACCTAAAAACCATAAGAATCCTCTCAATTACCAAGAAATGGATTGGGGTGGGGAAGAGTGAGTAAAAATAGTGCTAACAGCTGTGTCAAAAAACAGGCAACAAAATCTAAGTACAATAATGAAAGCAGAGGCTTTGATTCCTAGAATGTTTGATCGTTGGGTTTCTGTTTCACGACAGATTAGAAATGGCAAATTAGGATCGAGGAAGCTAGCAAATATTCAAAAAGTAGAATGGAGCCATTTAATGTAGAAACATTTGGTAGTACCAGGTCTGAAAATCTGAATACTGCAAACAATGTATCTGCTACACAGATGACATGGCAGGAGACCCATCCAATTCAAAAACAGCACCCAAGACTAATATTTATCAATACTTCAGCTCAGGATAACTACTCATTTCACTAAAAATGTCTGTATACACTGGAAAAAGGCAGAGAAGCATGCATTTTGTTTTAAAAGATACATTCAAAGTTGGTAAGGTCTAGGATGTCAAATGAAATTCTGTAACCTGAAATACAGGGCCTGGAACAAAGTAAGCACTCATATATGTGTTGAATGAAAGAAATAATTTATTCCTTAAAGGCTTCTAGTAAGGAACTACTGTATTATTTACAATTAATGAGGTAGTAAAGCAAGATAGAGAAAAGCTTGTCTTGGATAGGTATGTAAGTTTTCTTGATCATACGAACTTTCTGGAAGCATCTTAAAGATTGTAAAACAGATTCTATTAATTTTTTTTTTTTTTTTTTTTTGCGATATGTGGGCCTCTCACTGTCGTGGCCTTTCCCGTTGCCGGATGCGCAAGCTCAGCGCCCATGGCTCACGGGCCCAGCCGCTCCGCGGCATGTGGGATCCTCCCGGACCGGGGCACGAACCCGTATCCCCTGCATCGGCAGGCGGACTCTCAACCACTGCGCCACCAGGGAGGCCCTCTATTAATTTTTAAATAAAATTTTAGCAGAACTACCTTGGAACATTAAATAAGGGAGGCAAAAACTTACTGATATTATTTCAAGGTACAGCAGCTGAAGGTTTAAGTGATTTGGGAAAGTGAAAGAGAACCAAGATTTTCATACAATATTTGTCATTCTGCACTTTTCTGCTATCACAATGCCTTAGACTTCTGAAAGCTCATGAGGATAACAAAGAACTCCTAGCCATTGCTTTCCTACAGCTATGACTTTAACTTTAAAGCTTCAGAGGCACAGGTGCAATTCCCACCATTCTTGGTCCATGCATTATCTGAAACTAGTTCACTCGCTTGTTGTCTAACTTCTCCAGTGACCTCAAGAGCAGAGACCATCAGAAACTGTATCCTTGTTTACTTCTTTTAAACCCAGTGCTTAGAATGGTGCCTGGCTCAAAAATAATTTATGAATCAATAAATTATCTAGTTCCCAAGTTGGAAACATGGAATCATACTTAACTTCTTCTTCTTCACCCCCACATTCAAGTTAGCCATAAAGTCCTCTAATTATTAAACCCTCATCTCTCCAATTCACCTATTTCTCTCCAGGTCCTTGTCTAACTTTAAGTCACCATCATCTTGCCTACAATAACAGCCTACTAGCTGGTTTCTCTGTTGTTTTGCTCCACCTTAATATGTAGATGGAACAATCTTTCTAAAATGCATATTAATCCTGTCACTCACTCACTTGTTTAAAATATATTGATTTCCCATGGCCCTTAAAGGTAAAGTCCAGGACTCCTTAACACAACAGATAAGACCCTTCACAGCCTTATCTCTACTTGCTCTGTTGTTATACTGAAAGACTTGCAGTCCCCTATGGGTATGTCCTCTGTCACCTTGAGGTCTGTACAGATATGCTTGACCTTACTGCCCTCTCTTCATGGCCCTTCATCTTGGAATGGTTTATTCCTACTCATACTTCAAAATTCAGTTTAGCCACCTCTCCAAGAAGCTCTCCCTCCATCCTGACAAAGCTGGTTTAAATGCTCCTCCTTTGTACTCCCAGAACAGCATATGCTTGATTTCCCCCTCTAGTCTGTAAGTTCCTTAAGAGTAAGAATCATGGCTCACTTACCTTTGCCTCTCTAGTACCCAGTATGTTTATATCTATTAAATGGATGAATAAATGAACTTCAGTGACCAACTTTAATCCAGTTTAGGAAAATACTGTTGATTTTTATCATCACCTGGAGCTCTGCACCTCTGAAATTTTAAGTCATACTATGCTACTCCGTGACCAAAAAACTACTACTGTCCTTCCAGTGCTCTCACACTTACTATAATGAGTAAAAGAAAGCAGCCTTGCTTCCATTATTCTGTGTTTAGCTTAGACATGGCAGCTACTTACCCTAAAATAGTTAAGGGAAGAAAAAGTTTTTTTGTACTTTGAAACCTAAAAAAAAAACCTGCACTGCTTGCCAATTCTTTTGAGACAAATGCCTTATTTATGGTGGATGTGCAGTATAGCTCAGTATGGCTTTGAGGGTGGCAGAGCTATATCAGATCTATGGCTGAGCCAGTCACTTCTGGGCCACATTACTACACACCTCCAGTTGGATTTGTCATAGGCACCATGATCTCAACATACCTAAACCTGACATGAAAAATTTCCAACCAAACCTTCACTGGTGAGAGGCATTGCTAACTGCCTAATCTCTCTCTCTACTAGAAACTTGTAGGCATCCTAGAATCATCCCTCTAACATACACTCCATATCTAATCACTGATCAAGTCATCTTGAGTATACCTACTTAACTCACATGCATGTCTCCTCCTTACATTCCCTACTGCCTTATTTCAAGCTTGTGTTATCTTACACCTGGCCTATTTCAACTGGCTTTAAACTAATCCTTTTCCCCTACATTGGAGGTCTTCCTATGTGATAAATGAATGCCTCAAAGATAGAAGAATCTACTCCAGTGCTTTTCAAACTAGGGTTTAGGATCTGCCAATTTTGTGCAAGGGTTTTATTTTTATTTTTAATAAATATATATTGGATTATCAGGATGACCATTTATGATGGCACTGATGTCAAGTAATATTCCTTTAAATGATTGAAAGCTAAAGAGGAAAACTTAATATATAAATGATGCATTTGTTCCTCATGAAAGGCAAGTGATATACAGGAGAGCTGTTGTGGGAAAATGGAGTCACCTATCCCATGGCTGGAATGCAAAAGGACACGCTTCATTAATGGTCATTATAAAATTCACACCTATGCAATATAGTTTTTGCAAAACATCATCCATTGCTTACTGTCATAAATTTGAATTTTACCATTTCTATAGTCGTCTTTGTGTTTATTTTTATTTTTTAGTTGTATAACTCTCTAAGAATAAAGAGTTTATAACTGGTCTTACGTTTATACATACTTATGTAACAATATATATAGTTTAAGTCAATACTAAGTTTTTTTTTTCCTTTAAAAGAGTTTGAGGGAGAGAGAGGGGGAAGATGGCAGAAGAGTAAGAGGTGGAGATCACCTTCCTCCCCACAGATACATCAGAAATACATCTACACGTGGACAACTCCTACAGAACACCCACTGAACGCTGGCAGAAGACAGATCTCCCAGAAGGCAAGGAACTCCCCACATACCTGGGTAGGGCAAAAGAGAAAAGAATAAACAGACAAAAGAATAGGGATGGGACCTGCACCAGTGGGAGGGAGCTGTGAAGGAGGAAACGTTTCCACACACCAGGAAGCCCCTTCGCAGATGGAGACTGCGGGAGGCGGAGCGGGGAGCTTCGGAGCCGCGGAGGAGAGCGCAGCCACAGGGGCGCTGAGGGCAAAGCGGAGAGATTCCCGCACAGAGGATCGGGGCCGACCGGCGCTCACCAGCCCGAGAGGCTTGTCCGCTCACCCGCCGGGGCGGGCGAGGCTGGGAGCTGAGGATCCTGCTTCTGTCGGATCGCAGGGAGAGGACTGGCAGCGCGAACACAGCCTGAAGGGGTTAGTGCACGATGGCTAGCCGGGAGGGAGTCCAGGAAAAAGTCTGGACCTGCCAAAGAGGCAAGAGACCTTTTTCTTCCCTCTTTGTTTCCTGGTGCGCGAGGAGAGGGGATTAAGAGCGCTGCTTAAAGGAGCTCCAGAGACGGGCACGAGCCGCGGCTAACAGTGCGGACCCCAGAGACGGGCATGAGACGCTAAGGCTGCTGCTGCCGCCACCAAGAAGCCTGTGTGCGAGCACAGGTCACTATCCACACCCCCCTTCCGGGGAGCCTGTGCAGCCCGCCGCTGCCAGGGTCCCGGGATCCAGGGACAACTTTCCCGGGAGAACGCACGGTACACCTCAGGCTGGGGCAACGTCACGCCGGCCTCTGCCGCCTCAGGCTCGCCCCGCACTCTGTGCCCCTCCCTCTCCCCAGCCTGAGTGAGCCAGAGCCCCCGAATCAGCGGCTCCTTTAACCCCGTCCTGTCAGAGAAGAACAGACGCCCTCTGGAGACGTACAGAGGCGGGGCCAAATCCAAAGCTGAGCCCTGGGAGCTGTGCGAACAAAGAAGAGAAAGGAAAATTTCTCCCAGCAGCCTCAGAAGCAGCGGATTAAATCTCCACAATCAACTTGATGTACCCTGCATCGGTGGAATACCAGAATAGACAACGAGTCATCCCAAATCGAGGAGGTGGACTTTGAGAGCAAGATTTATGATTTTTTCCCCTTTTCCTCTTTTTGTGAGTGTGTACGTGTATGCTTCTGTGTGAGATTTTGTCTGTATAGCTTTGCTTTCACCATTTGCCCTAGGGTTCTGTCCCTCCGTTTTTGTTTTTTTTACTTAAAAAATTTTTTTTCTTAATAATTATTTTTTATTTTAATTATTTTATTTTAGCTTACTTAATTTTATTTTATCCTCTTTCTTTCTTTCTAATTTTTCTTCCTTTTATTCTGAGCCGTGTGGATGAAAGGCTCTTGGTGCTGCAGCCAGGAGTCAGTGCTGTGCCTCTGAGGTGGGAGAGCCAACTTCAGGACACTGGTCCACAAGAGACCTCCCAGCTCCATGTAATATCAAACGGCGAAAACTTCCCAGAGATCTCCATCTCAACACCAACACCCAGCTTCACTCAACGACCAGCAAGCTACAGTGCTGGACACCCTATGCCAAACAGCTAGCAAGACAGGAACACAACCCCACCCATTAGCAGAGATGCTGCCTAAAATCATAATAAGGCCACAGACACCCCAAAACACACCACCAGACGTGGACCTGCCCACCAGAAAGACAAGATCCAGCCTCATCCACCAGAACACAGGCACTAGTCCCCTCCACCAGGAAGCCTACACAACCCATTGAACAAACATTAGCCACTGGGGACAGACATCAAAAACAACGGGAGCTACGAACCTGCAGCCTACAAAAAGGAAACCCCAAACACATGTAAGATAAGCAAAATGAGAAGATAGAAAAACACACAGCAGATGAAGGAGCAAGATAAAAACCCAGCAGACCTAACAAATGAAGAGGAAATAAGCAGTCTACCTGAAAAAGAATTCAGAATAATGATAGTAAAGATGATACAAAATCTTGGAAATAGAATAGACAAATTGCAAGAAACATTTAACAAGGACCTAGAAGAACTAAAGATGAAACAAACAATGATGAACAACATAATAAATGAAATTAAAAATACTCTAGAGGGATCAATAGCAGAATAATTAAGGCAGAAGAACGGATAAGTGACCTGGAAGATAAAAGAGTGGAAATAACTACTGCAGAGCAGAATAAAGAAAAAAGAATGAAAAGAACTGAGGACAGTCTCAGAGACCTCTGGGACAACATTAAACACACCAACATTAGAATTATAGGGGTTCCAGAAGAAAAACAGAAAAAGAAAGGGACTGAGAAAATATTTGAAGAGATTATAGTTGAAAACTTCCTTAATATGGGAAAGGAAATAGTTAATCAAGTGCAGGAAGCACAGAGAGTCCCATACAGGAAAAATCCAAGGAGAAACATGCCAAGACACATATTAATTAAACTGTCAAAAATTAAATACAAAGAAAACATATTAAAAGAAGCAAGGGAAAAACAACAAATAACACACAGGGGCATCCCCATAAGGTTAACAGCTGATCTCTCAGCAGAAACTCTGCAAGCCAGAAGGGAGTGGCAGGACATACTTAAAGTGATGAAGGAGAAAAACCTACAACCAAGATTACTCTACCCAGGAAGGATCTCATTCAGATTTGATGGAGAAATTAAAACATTTATAGACAAGCAAAAGCTGAGAGAGTTTAGCACCACGAAACCAGCTTTACAACAAATGCTAAAGGAACTTCTCTAGGCAAGAAACACAAGAGAAGGAACAGACCTACAATACAAACCCAAAACAATTAAGAAAATGGGAATAGGAACATACATATCGATAATTACCTTAAATGTAAATGGATTAAATGCTCCCACCAAAAGACAGAGATTGGCTGAATGGATAGAAAAACAAGACCCATATATATGCTGTCTACAAGAGACCCACTTCAGACCTAGGGACACATACAGACTGAAAGTGAGGGGGTGGAAAACGATATTTCATGCAAATGGAAATCAGAAGAAAGCAGGAGTAGCAATTCTAATATCAGACAAAATGGACTTTAAAATAAAGACTATTACAAGAGACAAAGAAGGACACTACATACTAATCAAGTGATCAATCCAAGAAGAAGATATAAAAATTGTAAATATTTATGCACCCAACATAGGAGCACCTCAATACATAAGGCAAATACTAACAGCCATAAAAGGGGAAATCAACATTAACACACCCCACTTTCACCAATGGACACATCATCCAAAATGAAAATAAATAAGGAAACACAAACTTTAAATGATACATTAAACAAGATGGACTTAACTGATATAGGACATTCCATCCAAAAACAACAGAATACACTTTCTTCTCAACTGCTCATGGAACATTCTCCAGGATAGATCATATCTTGGGTCACAAATCAAGCCTTGGTAAATTTATTTATTTATTTATTTATTTATTTTTTGCGGTATGCGGGCCTCTCACTGTTGCAGCCTCTCCCGTTGCAGAGTACAGGGTCCAGACGTGCAGGCTCAGCGGCCATGGCTCACGGGCCCAGCCACTCCGTGGCATGTGGGATCTTCCCGGACCGGGGCATGAACCCGCGTCTCCTGCATCGGCAGGCAGACTCTCAACCACTGACCCACCAGGGAAGCCCAAGCCTTGGTAAATTTAAGAAAATTGAAATTGAATCAAGTATCTTTTCCAACCACAAGGCTATGAGACTAGTTATCAATTACAGGAAAAGATCTGTAAAAAATCCAAACACATGGAGGCTAAGCAATACACTACTTAATAACGAAGTGATCACTGAAGACATCAAAGAGGAAATCAAAAAATACCTAGAAACAAATGACAGTGGAGACACGATGACCCAAAATCTATGGGATGCAGCAAAAGCAGTTCTAAGAGGGAAGTTTATAGCAATACAATCCTACCTTAACAAACAGGAAACATCTCGAATAAACAACCTAACCTTGCACCTAAAGCAATTAGAGAAAGAAGAACAAAAAACTCCCAAAGTTAGCAGAAGAAATCATAAATATCAGATCAGAAATAAATGAAAAAGAAATAAAGGAAACAATAGCAAAGATCAATAAAACTAAAAGCTGGTTCTTTGAGAAGATAAACAAAATTGATAAACCATTAGCCAGACTCATCAAGAAAAAAAGGGAGAGGACTCAAATCAATAGAATTAGAAATGAAAAAGTAACAGTAACAACTGACACTGCAGAAATACAAAAGATCATGAGAGATTACTACAAGCAACTCTATGCCAATAAATTGGACAACCTGGAAAAAATGGACAAATTCTTAAAAGAAACAACCTGCCCAGACTGAATCAGGAAGAAACAGAAAATATGAACAGACCAATCACAAGCACTGAAATTGAAACTGATTAAAAATCTTCCAACAAACAAAAGCCCAGGACCAGATGGCTTCACAGGCAAATTCTATCAAACATTTAGAGAAGAGATAACACCTGTCCTTCTCAAACTTCTTCCAAAATATAGCAAAAGGAGGAACACTCCCAAACTCATTCTACGAGGCCACCATCACCCTGATACGAAAACCAGACAAGGATGTCACAAAGAAAGAAAACTACAGGCCAATATCACTGATGAACACAGATGCAAAAATCCTCAACAAAATACTAGCAAAGAGAATCCAACAGCACATTAAAAGGATCATACACCACGATCTAGTGGGGTTTATTCCAGGAATGCAAGGATTCTTCAATATACGCAAATCAATCAGTGTGATACACCATATTAACAAATTGAAGGAGAAAAATGATATGATCATCTCAATAAATGCAGAGAAAGCTTTCGACAAAATTCAACACCCGGGCTTCCCTGGTGGCGCAGTGGTTGGGGGTCCGCCTGCCGATGCAGGCGACACGGGTTCGTGCCCTGGTCCGGGAGGATCCCACGTGCCGCGGAGCGGCTGGGCCCGTGAGCCGTGGCCGCTGGGCCTGCGTGTCCGGAGCCTGTGCTCCGCAATGGGAGGGGCCACAACAGTGAGAGGCCCACGTACCGCAAAAAACAAAAACAAAAACAAAACAAAACAAAAAAATTCAACACCCATTTATGATAAAAACCCTGCAGAAGGTAGGCATAGAGGGAAGTTTCCTCAACATAATAAAGGCCATATATGAGAAACCCACAGCCAACATTGTCCTCAATGGTGAAAAACTGAAAGCATTTCCACTAAGATCAGGAACAAGACAAGGTTGGCCACTCTCACTACTCTTATTCAACATAGTTTTGGAAGTTTTAGCCACAGCAATCAGAGAAGAAAAGGAAATAAAAAGAACCCAAATCAAAAAAGAAGAAGTAAAGCTGTCACTGTTTGCAGATGACATGATACAATACATAGAGAATCCTAAAGATGCTACCAAAAAATTACTAGAGCTAATCAATGAATTTGGTAAAGTAGCAGGATACAAAATTAATGCACAAAAATCTCTGGCATTCCTATACACTAATGATGAAATATCTGAAAGTGAAATGTAGAAAACACTCCCACTTACAAGTTCAACAAAAAGAATAAAATATCTAGGAATAAACCTACGTAAGGAGACAAAAGACCTATATGCAGAAAATTATAAGACACTGATGAAAGAAATTAAAGATGATACAAATAGATGGAGAGATATACCATGTTCCTGGATTGGAAGAATCAACATTGTGAAAATGACTCTACTCCCCAAAGCAATCTATAGATTCAATGCAATCCCTATCAAACTACCACTGGCATTTTTCACAGAACTAGAACAAAAAATTTCACAATTTGTATGGAAACACAAAAGACCCCGAATAGCCAAAGCAATCTTGAGAACAAAAAATGGAGCTGGAGGAATCAGGCTGCCTGACTTCAGACTATACTACAAAGCTACAGTAATCAAGACAGTATGGTACTGGCACAAAAACAGAAAGATAGATCAATGGAATAGGATAGAAAGCCCAGAGATAAACCCATGCACATATGGTCACCTTATCTTTGATAAAGGTGGCAGGAATATACAGTGGAGAAAGGACAGCCTCTTCAATAAGTGGTGCTGGGAAAACTGGACAGGTACATGTAAAAGTATGAGATTAGATCACTCCCTAACACCATACACAAAAATAAGCTCAAAATGGATTAAAGACCTAAATGTAAGGCCAGAAACTATCAAACTCTTAGAGGAAAACATAGGCAGAACACTCTATGACATAAATCACAGCAAGATCCTTCTTGACCCATCTCCTAGAGTAATGGAGATAAAAACAAAAATAAACAAATGGGACCTAATGAAACTTCAAAGCTTTTGCACAGCAAAGGAAACCATAAACAAGACCAAAAGACAGCCCTCAGAATGGGAGAAAATATTTGCAAATGAAGCAACTGACAAAGGATTAATCTCTAAAATTTACAGGCAGCTCATGCAGCTCAATAACAAAAAAACAAACAACCCAATCCAAAAATGGGCAGAAGACCTAAATAGACATTTCTCCAAAGAAGATATACAGACTGCCAACAAACACATGAAAGAATGCTCAACATCATTAATCATTAGAGAAATGCAAATCAAAACTACAATGAGATATCATCTCACACCAGTGAGAATGGCCATCATCAAAAAATCTAGAAACAGTAAATGCTGGACAGGGTGTGGAGAAAAGGGAACCTTCTTGCACTGTTGGTGGGAATGTAAATTGATACAGCCACTCTGGAGAACAGTATGGAGGTTCCATAAAAAACCACATACAGAACTACCATATAACCCAGCAATCCCACTACTGGGCATATACCCTGAGAAAACCATAATTCAAAAAGAGTCATGTACCGAAATGTTCACTGCAGCTCTATTTACAATAGCCCAGAGATGGAAACAACCTAAGTGTCCATCATCGGATGAATGGATAAAGAAGATGTGGTACATATATATAATGGAATATTACTCAGCCATAAAAAGAAACGAAATTGAGCTATTTGTAATGAGGTGGATAGACCCACAGTCTGTCATACAGAGTGAAGTAAGTCAGAAAGAGAAAGACAAATACCATATGCTAACACACATATATGGAATTTAAGAAAAAAAAAATGTCATGAAGAATACAGGGGTAAGACAGGAATAAAGACACAGACATACTAGAGAATGGACTTGAGGATATGGGGAGGGGGAAGGGTAAGCTGTGACAAAGTGAGAGAGAGGCATGGACATATATACACTACCAAACGTAAGGTAGATAGCTAGTGGGAAGCAGCCACATAGCACAGGGAGATCAGCTCGGTGCTTTGTGACTGCCTGGAGGGGTGGGATAGGAAGGGTGGGAGGGAGGGAGACAAAAAAAAAAACAATTAATTTCACTTGTTCTGAAAGGAACTATGTCATGAGAAAAGTTTCTGAAAAGATTATGCTCGGTATTTTGGACAACAAAAAAAATTTTTTTTTAATCTAGAAACAATAAATGCTGGAGAGGGTGTGGAAAAGGGTACACAATTGCACTGCTGGTGGGAATGTGAATTGGTACAGCCGCTATGGAGAACAGTATGGATTTTCCTTAAAAAACTACAAATAGGGCTTCCCTGTTGGCACAGTGGTTGGGAGTCCGCCTGCTGATGCAGGGGACACGGGTTCGTGTCCCGGTCCGGGAAGATCCCACATGCCGGGGAGCAGCTGGGCCTGTGAGCCATGGCCGCTGAGCCAGCGCGTCCAGAGCCTGTGCTCCACAACAGGAGAGGCCACAACAGTGAGAGGCCCGCGTATTGCAAAAAAAACAAACAAACAAACTACAAATAGAACTACCATATGACCCAGCAATCCCACTACTGGGCATATACCCTGAGGAAACCATAATTCAAAAAGAGTCATGTACCAAAATGTTCATTGCAGCTCTATTTACAATAGCCAGGAGATGGAAGCAACCTAACTGTCCATCATTGGATGAATGGATAAAGAAGATGTGGCACATATATTCAATGGAATATTACTCAGCCATAAGAAGAAACGAAATTGAGTTATTTGTAGTGAGGTGGATGGACCTAGAGTCTTTCATACGGAGTGAAGTAAGTCAGAAAGAGAAAGACAAATACTGTAATGCTAACACATATATATGGAATCTACGAAAAAAAATGTCATGAAGAACCTAGGGGTAAGACGGGAATAAAGACACAGACCTACTAGAGAATGGACTTGAGCATATGGGGAGGGGGAAGGGTAAGCTGTGACAACGTGAGAGAGTGGCATGGACATATATACACTACCAAACATAGAATAACTAGCTGGTGGGAAGCAGCCGCATAGCACAGGGAGATCAGCTCGGCGCTTTGTGACCACCTAGAGGGGTGGGATAGGGAGGGTGGGAGGGAGGTAGAAGCAAGAGGGAAGAGATATGGGAACATATGTATATGTATAACTGATTCACTTTGTTGTAAAGTGGAAACTAACACACCACTGTAAAGCAATTATACTCCAATAAAAATGTAAAAAAAAAAAAAGAGTTTGAGGGGCTTCCCTGGTGGCGCAGTGGTTGAGAATCCACCTGCCAGTACAGGGGACATGGGTTCAATCCCTCGTCCGGGAAGATCCCACATGCCATGGAGCAACTAAGCCCGTGCACCACAACTCCTGAGCCTGTGCTCTAGAGCCTATGAGCCACAACTACTGAGCCTGAGTGCTGCAACTACTGAAGCCCGTGGGCCTAGAGCCCATGCTCCACAACGAGAAGCCACCACAGAAAGAAGCTGTACACCGCAATCAGAGACAGCCCATGTGCAGCAATGAAGACCCAACACAGCCAAAAATAAATAGATTTTTTTTAAAAAAGTTTGAGACATCATTCAAGTTTGAGAAATGAGGATTTATCCATATTATTGGTACATAATAAGCCACCAGTAGCTTGAAATTATAAGTTTTCTGTACCATAGGCTAAGTTGCCTTCTTCAGTCATTACCACACAAATCTATGTAAGTGGAATGGAGGCTGTTCCAGTTACTACGGTTGCATAACAAATTATCTCCAAGCTTAGTTGTATAAAACAATCATTCATTATGCTCATAGATTCTGTGGATTAGGAATTTGGACAGGACACAATCATGATGGCTTGTCTCTGCTCCATGATGTCTGGGGGTTTCAAGTGGAAGGAAGACTTGATGGCTGGTAGCTGGAATCCTCTGATGGTTTGTTCATTCACACATCAAGAAATTGATACTACCTGTTGATTGGGTGCCTCAGTTCCTTCCCACATAGGCTTCTCCATGTCATCTTTGTGGGCTAGTTTTTGGCTTCCTGTAGAATGGTACCTAAGTTCTAAGGGCAAACTTTCCAAAAGAGAGAAAGAAAACCAGGCAAAAGCTGTCTATATTGTCCTTTATGAACTAGACTTGAAAGCCATGGATTCTATTTGTTAAAAGTCAGTCACTCCAATGGAACAGAATTGAGAGCCCACAAATAAACTCATGCATATACAGTCAACTAACATCTGACAAGGGAACCAAGAGTACTGAATGGAGAAAAGACAGTCTCTTCAATAAATGGTGCTGGGAAAATTGGATATTCACATGTAAAAGAATGAAACTAGACCCCTATCTTACACCAAAAATTAACTCAAAATGGAGTAAAGACTTAAATATGAGACCTGAAACCATCAAACTTCTAGAAGAAAACATAGGGAAAAAGCTCCTTGATATGGATCTTGGCAATGATTTTTCAGATATGACACCTAAAGCACAAGCAAAAAAAATAAAAAATAAACCAGTGGGACTACATCAAACTAAAAAGCTCTGCATAGCAAAAGAAGTCGTTAACAAAATGAAAATATAACCCACAGAATGTGAAAACAATATCTGCAAACCACCCCAAATATGTAAAGAACTCATATAATAGCCAGAAAGCAAATAAACTGATTTTTAATTGGGCAAAGGACCAGAATAGATAGTTTTCCAACAGGTACATGAAAAGATACTCAACATCACTAATCATTAGGGAAATGCAAAGCAAAACCACAGTGAGATATCAACTCACGCCTGTTTAAATGGCTAGCATCAAAAAGACAAGAGATTACAAATGTTGGCAAGGATGTGGAGAAAAGAGGACCCTTGTGTGCTATTTTTGGTGGGGTTGCAAATTGATACAGCCACTATGGAAAACAGTATGGAGGTTCCTCAAAAAATTAAAAATAGGTCTACCATGTGATCCAGCAATTCTGAAACCAAGCAGGACCCTACAGGGTCTTCCCATGGACAGAACCCCTGTGACCCCTCACTCTTGTTTGTAGAAAAGCTTTAGCCTCCTAAGCCTTCCCTGAGTTCCAAAGAGCAAATTTAATCAGAGAAGTGAAAAAATGCAGAAACAAAGGAAAGCAGTCAAGCAAGACAAAATAATAATAGTTTGGCTATAAAACAAAGTCAAGGACCTTTCATTCCTCTCAAGGGCTATAGATAATATCCTAAGCCATATCCTTTAGTTATTCTGCAGATAGTAAAATCTCCACCAGGTGGAGGAAGTTAACTACATGCTGACCACCAGCACTAGACCCAAGACTGGCTGGAGCCAGAAAACTGATCAATGAGGTCCCTGAAATACCACCTTGTTACCTCATCCTCAACCAATCAGAGAACTGTGCTCAAGCTGATCACACACCCCATGACCTTCTCCCTCACACTGCCTTTAAAACCCTTCCCTAAAATCCACTGAAGAGTTTGGGTCTTTTGAGCACAAGATGCCCATCCTCCTTGCTTGGTGCCCTGTAGTAAATGCTGTACTTTCCTTCACCACAACCTGGTGTCAGTAGATTGGCTTTGCTGTGCATCAAGTAAGTGGACCCAAGTCCGGTCAGTAACAATTTCACTCCTGGGAATATATATGAAGGAAATGAAAACATTCTGTTGAAGAGATACCTGCACCCCATGTTCATAACAGCATTATTTACAATAACCAAGACATGTAAACAATCTAAGTATCCATTACCAGATGAATGGATAAAGAAGTTGTGGCATATAATTATTCAGCCATAAAAAAAAGTTTGCTTAACACGTATGGACCTTGAAGGCATTATGCTAACTGAAATAAGTTAAGTCAGACAGAGTAAGACAAATACTGTATAATCTCACTTATATGTGGAATAAAAACAAACAAACAAAGCAACAAAAAAAAAACCCCAAACCCAACACCACCAAACTCGTGGAAAAAGAGATCAGATACATGGTTACCCAAGGCAGGGGAGTGGGGGAAGAGGGACTTGAATGAAGATGGTCAAAAGGTACAAACTTCCAGTTATAAGATAAAATACTAGGGATGCAATGTACAACATGATGACTACAGTTAACACTACTGTATGATATATAGGAAAGTTGAGAGTAACTCTTAAGAATTCTCATCACAAAGAAAAAAGTTTTTCTTTTTCTTTTCTTGGTATCTATGTGAGATTATAATGTTAACTAAACTTGAGGTAATCATTTCACAATTTATATAAGTCAAATCATTTTGCTGTACATCTTAAACTCATATTGTGTTGTATGTCTATTATATTTCAATAAAACCAGGGGAAAAAAGTCATGGGGCTTCCCTGGTGGCACAGTGGTTAAGAATCTGTCTACCAATGCAGGGGACACGTGTTCGAGCCCTGGTCCAGGAAGATCCCACATGCTGTGGAGCAACTAAGCCTGTGTGCCACAACTACTGAGCCTGCGCTCTAGAGCCCTCGAGCCACAACTACTGAGTGCACGTGCCATAACTACTGAAGCCCACACGCCTAGAACCTGTGCTCCACAACAAGGGAAGCCACGACAATGAGAAGCCTGTGCACCACAACAAAGAGTAGCCCCTGCTTGCCACAACTAGAGATACCGCGCATGGCAATGAAGACCCAAAGCAGCCAAAAATTAAGTAATTCTTAAAAAAAAAGTAAGTCACTAAGGATAGCTCACATTCAAAGGAAGGTTTTTTTTTTTAAGATTTTTTTTTTGATGTGGACCATTTTTAAAGTCTTTATTGAATTTGTTACAATATTGCTTCTGTTTTATGTTTTTTGGGTTTTTTGGCTGCAAGGCATGTGGGATCTTAGTTCTCTAACCAGGGATCAAACCCACACCCCCTGCACTGGAAGGTGAAGTCTGCACTGGATCACCAGGGAAGTCCCCAAAGGGAGGTATTTTAGTCCATTGCAGTTGCTATAGCAAACTACCACAGACTAGGTGGTGTATGAAGAATAAATATTTATTTCTCACAGTTCTGGAGGCTGAAAGTCTGGGATCTGAGTCTGAGCATGATCAAGTGAAGGCCCTCTTCTGGGTCATAGACTTCTTATTGTATCCTCACACGGCGGAAAGGGCAAGGAAGCTCTTTGGAGCCTTTTATGAGGGCACTAATATGCTATATTCTCTAATCCGAAGACACAAAATGGCTAAATAGATAAAAAAAAAAAAAAAAAAAGACCCATCTATATGCAGCCTACAAAAGAATCACTTCAGATGTAAGGACACACACAGACTGAAAATGAAGGGATAGCAAAAGATATTCCAAGCAAATGGAAACCAAAAGAAAGCTAATTATACCAGACAAAATAGACTTTATTTTTTAAATTTTTTTAACATCTTTATTGGAGTATAATTGCTATTTTTAACATCTTCAAAATAGACTTTAAGACAAAAACTGTAATAAGAGACAATGAAGGGCATTTCATAATGATAAAGGGGTCAATTCAACAAGAAGATATAACATTTGTAAATTTTTATGCACTCCCACATAGGAGCACCTAAAGCAAATACTAACAGACCTAAAGGGAGAAATAGACAGCAATAAAATAATGGTAGGGGGGGCCTTCCCTGGTGGTACAGTGGTTAAGAACCCACCAGCCAATGGAGGGGACACAGGTTCAAGCCAAGGTCTGGGAGGATCCCACATGCCACAGAGCAACTAAGCTCATACACCACAAACACTGAGCCTGCACTCTAGAGCCTGCGAGCTACAACTACTGAGCCCTCATGCCACAACTACTGAAGCCCACATGCCTAGAGTCCATGCTCTGCAATTAGAGAAGCCACCACAATGAGAAGCCCATGCACTGCAACAAAGAGTAGCCCCTGCTTGCCACAACTAGAGAAAGCCCGCATGCAGCAACGAAGATCCAATGCAGCCAAAAATAAATAAATAAATTTATAATAAATAAATAATGGTAGAGAATGTTAATACCCTACTTATATCAATAGATAGATCATTGGGTCAGAAAAATCAATAAGGAAACATTGGCCTTAAATGGCATATTATATTATATGGATGAATATATATAAAATATATATGATATATATAGATCTTTTATATACATATACATATATATATATGTGTATATATATATATATATATATATATATATATAAGATTCCATCCAAAAGCAACAGAATACACATTCTCAAGTGCACATGGAATATTCTCCAGAAGAGATCATATGTTAGGCCACAAAACAAGTTATAACAAATTTAAGAAGACTGAAATTATATTAAGCACCTTTTCTGACCACAATGGCATGAAACTAGAAATGAATTACAAGTAGAAAACTGGAAAATTTCCGAATATGTAGAGATTAAACAACATGCTTTTGAACAACCAATGGGTCAAAGAAGAAATCAAAAAAGAAATTTAAAAAATATACCTTGAGACAAATGAAAATGGAAATACCAAAACTTACGGGATGCATTAAAAGCAGTTTTAAGAGGGAAGTTCATAGCAATAAATGCCTACATCAAGGCACAAGAAAAAGCTCAAATAACCTAACTTTATACCTCAAGGAACTAGAAAAAGAGGAACAAATGATGCCCAAAATTAGTTGAAGGAAGGAAATAACAAAGAGCAGAGAGAAAATAAATGAAACAGAGACTAAAAAGGCAAGAGAAAAGATCAATGGAACTAAAAGCTGGTTCTCTTAAAAGATAAACAAAATTGACAAAATTTTAGCTAGGCTTACCAAGAAAAAAAAAGAGGATTCAAACTCAAATGAAAGAGGAGGCATATAACTAATACTTGAGAAATATAAAGGATCATAAGAGACTGCTATGAACAATTATATGCCAATAAATTTGACAATCTATAAGAAATGTATAAATGTAGAAACATACAACCTACCAAGACTGAATCATGAAGAAATAGAAAATCTATTTCCAATTACTAGTAAGGCAGTTGAATCAGTAATCAAAAACCTCTCAACAAACAAAAGTCCAGTACCAGATGGCTTCACTGGTGAATTCTACCCAACATTCAAAGAAGAATTAATACCAACACTTCTCAAAGTCTTCCAAAAATAGAAGAGGAGGGAACGCCTCCAAAATCATTTAATGAGGCTAGCATTACCTTGATACCAAAACCAGGCAAGTATGCCACAAGAAAAGAAAATTACAGGCCAATATCACTGATAAATATAGATGCAAAAATCCACAACAAAATATAAGCAAACCAAATTCAACAATATATTAAAAGGATCACACACCATGATCAAGTGGGATCAATTCCAGGGATGCAAGAACGGCTCAACATCTGCAAATCAATGTGATTATATCACATTAACAAAATGAAGTATAAAAACTACATAATCATCTCAATAGATCCAGGAAAAGCATTCAACAAAATTCAACAGCCATTTATGATAAAAACTCTCAACAAAATGGGTATAGAGGGAATGTACCTCACCATAACAAAGGCCATATATGACAAGCCCACAGCTAACATCATACTCAGCAGTGAAAAGCTGAAAGCTTTTTGTCTAAGATCAGGAACAAGACAAGGATACCCATTCTCACCACTCTTATTCAACATAATACTGAAATGCCTAGCAAGAGCAATTAGACAATAAAAAAGAAATAAAAGGCATTCAAATTGGAAAGGAAGAAGTAAAACTGTCACTATTTACAGATGATATTATATATAGAAAACCCAAAACACTCCACCAAAAAACCTTAGAGTAAATGAGTTCAGTAAATTTGCAGGATACAAAGTTAGTATACAAAAATCTGTGTTTCTATACACTAACAATGAAACTATCAGAAACAGAAATTAAGAAAACAATCTCATTTACAACTGCATCAAAAAGAAAAATATCTAGAAATAAATTTAACCAAGGAGGTAAAAAACCTGAACACTAAAAACTGTAAGATATTAATGAAAGAAAGTGAAGAGAACACAAATAAATGGAAAGATATTCCATGCTCATGAACTGGAAAAAATAATATTGTTAAAATGTCCATACTACCCAAAGCAATCTACAGATTCAATGTAATTCCTATCAAAATTCCAATGGCATTTTTCACAGAAATAAAATAAACAATCCTAAATTTATGTGAAACCACAAAACACCCCAAATAGCCAAAGCAATCTTGAGAAAGACCAACGAAGCTGGAGGTATCATGCTCCCTGATTTCAAACTACATTACAAAACTATTATAATCAAAACATTGTAGTATGGCATAAAAACAGGCACACATATCAATGAAACAAAATAGAGAGCCCAGAGATAAACCCACACATATTTCATCAATTAATTTGACAAAGGAGCCAAGAATATTTAATGAAGAAACAATAGTCACTTCAATACACGGTGTTAGGAAAACTGGACAGCCACGTGCAAAAGAATGAAACTGGACCACTATCTTACATCATATACAAAAATTAACTCAAAATATATTGAGTTTTGAAATATATTTCAAATCATAGAAAACAGAGGCAGTAAGCTCTTTAACATTGGTCGTGACAATAACTTTTTAGATTTCACACCAAGAGCAAAGACAAGAACAAAAATACACAAGTGGGACTATATCAAACTAAAAAGTTTCTGCATAGCAAAGAAATCCATCAACAAAATGGAAAGGCAACTTACTGAACGGGAGAAAATATTTGCAAATCGTACACTTGGTAAGGAGTTAATATCCAAAATACATATAAAGAACCCATACAAACTCAGTAGTGAAAAACAATCCAATATAAGGGCACTAATCTCATTCATGAAGGCTCTACTCTCATGACCTAATCACCTTTCAAAGGCCTCACCTCCTAAATATCACCTTGGGCACTAGGTTTTCAACTTAAGAATTTTTGGGGACACAAATGTTCAGAACACAGCAGAAGGGGAATAAGACTCCATCTTTTGGGCTTCCCTGGTGGCGCAGTGGTTAAGAATCTGCCTGCCAATGTAGGGGACACGGGTTCGAGCCCTGGTCTGGGAAGATCCCACATGCCGCGGAGCAACTAAGCCCGTGAGGCACAACTACTGAGCCTGCGCGTCTAGAGCCTGTGCTCCGCAACAAGTGAAGCCACTACAATGAGAAGCCCGCGCACCGCGATGAAGAGTAGCCCCCGCTGCCCGCAATTAGAGAAAGCCCGCACACAGAAACAAAAACCCAACACAGCCAAAAATAAATAAATAAATTTATTAAACAAAAAAAAGACTCCACCTTTTGATGGGAACAGTGTTTGGGATGAGAAATGTTTCCAAATATATTAGGAAAATATAATATGCCACAGAATCTATGAAGATGTAGAATCCTCCTACTCCCAGAGATCTTTCAGTTGCACATATAATATTTTACATTTGCTCTTCCTGTTAACTTTGAATACCTTGAGGGAAACCAATACATACTGCCTACTACGCTTCAGGCAATATAATAAGCACTGAAATGTGTTTCTGCTGTATTAAGGTTATTCAATTCTAATATAAAACTGGAAAGAAACTAAGTATGGGAGCAAATAGCTTGCAAGACATAAGGAGATTCATAAGACATGTTAATTATAAATAGTAAACAAGTTATTAACCTGTGAGGCATGTTAAAGATAGAAGAAACACAACATAAATGTGTTGAACATAGACAAAAATAATGGAACAAATGAGAGTGTCACAGATAGAAAGGGCTGCAAGGACCAAGTAATTCTTAAACATTCATACTTTAAGGATCATGTCACTTCCAGATTGACAAATAACTATGTAACCCCTAAATCAACCACTAATTGGTGACATCTATTCTGGCCTCACATAAGCTTTTCCCAAGAAACACAGATAAAACACATTGCTGCTCAGCAGGCTAATTTAGGCAAGTTACAGCTGTGACCAGGCCTCCTTGCTCCTGCATCCCTCCGAAAGAGCAAGTGTATGTTGGCTCCACTGCTGAGAACCCCATGCTCATCCTCAACTCTGGCCTTTGTAACTATACCACCAGCCGGGAAGGCTGATGCAACAAAGACAGGATATATGAATACTGATTAACATTTGAATAGTATGGTCCTTCCACTCCCTACCCTCCCCACATCCTATCTTAAATAGGTTAGCTACTCCATCTCTTTCCCCTTAATGTATGTTTTCAATTAATTTAATAAAACGTGATTCGAGTGACTCAATTGAGCCTTCCTGTTCCATGACCTCTAGGATGGCTTGATTACTAGTGTACTTGGAAGCTATTATATTTACAAGTAATACATTAGTAAATCCACACAACAATCTTATGAGGAAAGAATTGAGGAAACTGAGTCTCAGAGAAGCGAAGTAACTTGTCCAAAGTAGCACAGCTAATAAACAAGGGAGCTAGAATTCAGGCCCACGATGATATGGCTCCAGGATCCACGTTCTTTTCCACTAGTCTCATTCACTTTTGCATCTTTAATACGAATATGATGCCTGACATACAGCATACTGTTTGATGACTTTAATTAAATGGTAGAATCCTTGCTCTTAGTTTATTTGCCACATGGCCTACGATGAATTATCTAACTTAAGACTCGGTTTCCTCACAGTATTTATTTAACTATTATTTAAAGTTACTATTTGTAAAAGTGTTTACTCAGCACTTGGCCCCTAGTAGTTGCCTAAGTAAGAAAGGCTACCTCTCATCCCCCAACTCTAGGTCAGGTTTGAGAAAGAGCTTTCATCGTTTTCAAAGCTTAATCTTCTACCCTGTTTTAACCACACTTCCCTCATCAGCTAATCACAGAACAGGTGCATGTTGTTCAAGGCATGACAAGGTTCCCTCAATATTCCAGCTTCAAAATACTTAAAGAAATCTCTCTTTCACCTCATTCCTAGTTTTTGGACCCAACTATTTTTTCTTTCTGTGGGCAGTTATCTTTAGATAGCTCCTCTGAGAGGCGGGGCCATCGGCAGCCCCGGAGTCTGTCCCCGCTCCACACTCTGACTTTCGGCCTTGAAAAGAGCGTTTCGCAGGGAGCCTGGAAGCCTACTGCCTTCGGGCTGGGTAACCTCAGGGGTTTATCCCAAGCCCGAGTTCCTGGTCCGTTATTGGAGGGGCATCGCTGTTTACGGCACACGAGCGTCGCAGTACCCCGCGGCTCGGTTCACAGCGCGGTACGGCGCCCGGCACTTGCTAAGCGCAAGTGTCACTACAAGCTTAGTTTGCTGAACCAGTTCCACAGAGCCTTCAAACCCCGTCCCCGCCTTCCGTCATTCGCCCCCCTCCTCACCCCGACGCCCCACCGACCCGTTCCCGCACACCTTCCGCCGACCTCTTCTCGGTCGCTTAAGGACAAAGCAGGGCAGCCTTCTCTCTTCACCAGTGGTGTAACGCTGCGGTCCTCTTTTCTCACCGAGAGCGTGGCTTCGCCTCACTACCGCTCCACACGCGGAGAGCGGTACGCTCTCTCCTCTTTAGCTCTTCCTGTGTGTGGTCCGACCGCTACCTGGCGGTCTCTCAGGCCGTGTTAGCGCGACACACCGTGGTCCTGAGGCAAGGTGAGAGCTAGCTGGAGAGTCTTGACCAAGAGAGATGACCTGGCAGGTCCGGGCACCTCCTGCACCGCGCGACTAGAGGACGGCCTCGCGGAAGGGGCCGATAGCCGAACCCCTCAGGCCACAAACTGGGGGGCGTGCCGGCGGCGGTAGCTCTGGGAGAGTTCCTCAGGGAGCGAGCGGGGGGCGGGGCCGGCGTGGGGGCGGGGCCTGCCGGAAGAGGCAGGGCCTGGAGGCGTGGGAGGCGGGGCCAGCAGGCGCAGAGAGAGACATTCACTGGGCAGGCGGGAGATGGGGCCGGCGCCGCGGGGCGGGGCCCGGAGGCGGGAGAGGCGGGGCCGGCAGGAGCAGGGCGGGACCTTCATTAAACAGGCGGGAGGCGGGGCCGGCGCAGCGGAGTGGGGCGGGGCCGGCCGGAACAGGCAGGTCCCTGAGGCCGGGGAGGCGGGGCCAGGCCAGAGCTGGGACAGTCCCTCAATGGGCAGGCGAGAAAGTGAGGTCGATAGAGTGGAGCGGGGCGGGGCCGGCAGGAGTAGGAGGGGTCGGGGCCGACTCAGAGGACCCGCCGGGCACTTGGTTCTGTCCCAGGTGGAGGTGGCCTGAGGCACTTGGTTCCCTCTGCTCTCGTAGCTCTGGCGGAGTCTGCGCGATGGGAGACCCGGAAAGGCCGGAAGCGGCCAGGCCCCAGCAGGAGGTAAACATTGCTGCTGTTTCCTCTCCCGCCCCACAGTCACGCCTGGCCTCTACGTTGCGGGTTGCGGCGGGGAACTGCAAAGTGCAGGAGCGCTGTGGGAAGTTTTATTCATTGCCTTCTGAAACCTGGTGTAGGCCCGGCTTCGAGTCCTCGCTGCAGACGGGTTTCGTCTTTTCGAGCGCCCGGGAGGCAGTCCGCGGGGAGGGGTGGGGAGGGGTGAGAAGGGAGCCGGGTTTCTGCTCCACTGCTCTGTTCCGGAGCTACCCAAAGGCAATGCTCTGAGACTTCAGACCGGGGCAAGGTGCACCCCCCCCTTCCATCCTTCCCTGCTCTGGAGCCCTAGCCGGGGAAATTGAGGCAAGGGCCGAGGACTGGTGTCTCTGCTGGAGAAATGCATGCCATCTCTGGGATCGGTAAAAGGACTTGGAAGGATGCCTGTGGAAATTGACACAGGTGGATGGGGTGGACATGATAGGTAGAATGGCGTCGGGAAATCATAACAATGAAATGATCAGCTTAGGAGGCCAGTTTTCTCAGACCCGGCTAAACTAGCTGTGAATCTTTGGGGTTTCACTATTTTCGTTTATATGGTGGAAGTGATACTTCCTTCACAGAGAATTAAGTAAAATGCTTTATGCAAAGTGCCACAGAAGTTGTGGGTGCTTAATAAAAACCTTAGTTAACGTGTTCATCTTCTCTGCTTCTATATTAGAGGTACATAGCAACAGTAAATAAGCTGGGATTCATTAGATTGTAGGGTTGTAGGGTAGTTCAAATTGTTGCACTATAATTTTCATACCCTGTTATTCTGTAAATACTTGTAAACCTGTTGCTGTGTGTGGTATCTGATTATTTTAATAGAGTTTCAGTTCACAGAGACACTTGCTTAGCCCTACATTTCTTCAGAAAGTTGTAGATTCCAGATTTGGGATTTTATTTTATTTTATTTTGACTTTGTAAACATTTAGTAGCTAGTTAACAAATTGTAAATAGCCCTCAAACTTTTTCTTCCCCTCTTGAAACAAATATATTTAGTACCAATTTCCCCACTGTAATGGGACAACTCAGATATTTTTGTTTGTGCTAGTAGTACCAACACTTATTGAGATTTAAGACCTGGAAGTTAATTTTTATTTATCATCCCTATCTTGATACAGACCCACAAAGACAGAGGCAGTACTTTAGATCTAGAAAGAATTTTAGTGAGCACCTGTTCCACAGTTTTTAACTTGAAATGCAAGGGTGCCTTAAGTACTTTGTTTCTCTAGATATATTGGTGCAGCATGGGCCACCTGCAGCAGAATCACCTGGAAAACATTGTAAAAAAATGTAAATTACTGGGCCTATGCCCCAGATGTAGTGAATCAAAATCTCTTGGGATGGGTCTGGGATTGCGTTTTTAACAAGCACTTCAGGTGATCCTGGTACACATATTTTAAGAACACTGCCTTGAAGAGTTTATACCTTGAAGGGGGTTTATGACTCTCCTGAAGTTTGTAGATTTTGTATGTGCAGCTGTGAATCTCCTGAGGAAGGGGGTTCAAAGTTTTTATAGTTTCTCAAAATTAAGTATCATTAATCTAATTGATAGTCCCTATTTTCAAGGTAAGAAAGTTTAGGCCAGAAAAGATGAAATGATATGCCCAGGACCACACAAATCAGTAGCAGAGCTAGGTTTAAAACCAAGTTCTTATTCCTAGGCCAGTATTCCATCTGTTTTATTAGATTTGGTGGGAATAGGACAATGAAAACACCTGCAAATAGTGTATGGCTCTGACAGCATCCAAATGTTCTACTTCACCTGAAGAATAGGAGAGAGGTGAAGGCAAGCAAATGAAAGTGGAATTGGAGGTGGATGGGAGGGAGGGGCTGTGTAGAATGCCAGCCTAGATCAGAGCAGGGTGAGTGCTAGCTGGGGAATCTTGATCTAGATGGGTGCCCTAGCATGTCCTAGTAACTCTTGGGACCAGGTGACCAGAAACAGGAAGCACCATTCTGAAAAAGACGGTGGAATGTTGCCAAGGAATGACGATGAGAAGCTATTTCACATTCTCACTTAACACTTATGCAGTTACAACAAATTTATTTGTCTACTTCCGGTCTTACCTGCTGTCCAATCCTGTTTACCACTGCCAAATTAATCCATCATTAAACCTGTGCCTCCGTGTCACTCCTCTCAAATAAATACTCCCAAAAGGGTCTCAATTCCCACCAAAACCTGCCCAGCTCCTCAGACTGGCAAAGTCCTGTTCAAGCAGCTTTTTCACACTAACTGCCACATCTTAATTCAGGCTGTCATTTCTACCTCTGAAATCGACACTATAGTTGCTACCAAAATCTATGTTTTTTCTTTTCTAATTTAACCTACACAGGGATGTCCAATTTATCTTTCTCATGGCATCCCAATTCATGTTAATTCCTGCCCAGAAACTCTCCATGACTCTCCATAGGAATGATTTTTTTTTTTGGCCGTGCCACGGGGCTTGTGGGATCTTAATTCCCCAACCAGGGATCGAACCTTAGCCCTCAGCAGTGAAAGTCTTAACCACTGACGGCCAGGGAATTCCCAGGAATGATTTTAAACTGTGCTCCACAATGAATGCCTGTGAGGAGAGTTGAAGTCTGAGCCTCCCAGCCCCCCCAGATATTTGAAAATCTTTGGCCCAGAAAACTCCAAACATCTTAGCCCAGTTGAAATCCACAGTGTAGATCCTTTCTGTCTCATCTGTTGATCCTTGCTTTAGCCAAGTCAGGTCACTTCTGCCTTTGCTTTACATCCATTTCAGCCAGTTTTAATCCCAGCTGGCTCTTCTTCTTCCATCTGCCCTTTTTCTGTGAAGAGAGATACCGGCATTCTCTAGTCTGCATTCTCAGCTGTGCTGCTACTGCTCTATATGTTCTCCCTGAATAATCACATCCATCCTCTTGGCGACTACTCATAGGATCTCCACTCCATTAGGAAGGAGGGAGGTAGTGCCTCTGCCTACTACCATAGTGTTATATTTTCAGCTGCATTCTGGGTATCTTGAAACTGAGCCCATTATCTTTTTTATTGACCAAAGTGATATTTTTTTGTTTTGTTTTGTTTTTGCGGTACGCGGGCCTCTCACTGCTGTGGCCTCCCCCGCTGCAGAGCACAGGCTCCGGATGCGCAGGCTCAGCGGCCATGGCTCACGGGCCCAGCTGCTCCGCGGCATGTGGGATCCTCCCGGACCGGCCACGAACCCATGTCCCCTCCGGCGGCGGACTCTCAACCACTGCGCCGCCAGGGAAGCCCGACCAAAGTGATTTTTAAAAGGCTTTTGTGTTTGTAACTTGTTATGGCTTGGGTTGGTGGGAGGAGTTAATTCAAATTAAGCTTTTGTTAAACATCTAATGTGAGAAGTAAGAGTTTTTGTCTGATTCAGTTATTCTCCAGGTGCTGAGCACTTTCTGAGTCTCTTATTTCTCATTTTGATCATCCAGTTGTTGGAGCTGGAAACCTCAAGGGCATCTTCATCTTCCTTATCCTGTTGTCCAGAATCCAAATTTTAGCAGGAATTATTAAATCTACTTTTGAATATCCGTTAAATCAGTCTTTTGTGTTTCTGGCGCTGATATCCTCGTTCAGGCAAGAGGTGGACAGTGCAATAATCTTTTCATTGTTGTCTCCACCTCCAATTTCTCTTCTAATCTAGCCACATTTCTCCAAAAGTGATTATAAAACAAATCTGATTCTGTTCCTTACCTGATTAAAAACTTTCAATGGCTCCCAGTAGACTGCATGCTAAGGCCAGATGCCAAAGTGTTACATATCAAAGCAGACCACTTTGACCTGCTCCAACATTTTCAAAAAAATCAACATCTTAATATCCATTTAAAATGCAAAAAATAGGCACATCCCCCTTAACCTCAGATAAAGCTTGGAGATGGAGTACGTATTTTAAAAGCTGAAAGTTAAGAAATGTTTTGTTTGCTTCTTTTTGTCAAAATGATGACACTGAGTAAAAAAGAAATTGTCAAAATAGTTGTATCAAGTGGCGATAGGAAAATAGCTATGGCAAAATTCATATATATTTACATTCAAGGCCCTTGCATGGTTTAAAACCTGGGCCAATTTTCCAAACAAAATCATAAGTACAACACTAATTGATAAAATTGACTTTTGTCTATTTTATTAGTATAATTTTTTAAGTTAATATGTATAACATTACTTATAAAATCAATGGAATAGTCTGTTTTGATGAACCCATCACTTTAAATTGGTGTATAGATGATAGTTGAAGATTTATATCAAACTTAGTAAAGAATTACCTCGCGTATTTTTCAGAAGTTCTGTTAATTCACTACTGGCCAATTCTGTGGATTTATCAACCCTGTAAAATATGTGGATACCCATAGCATTCAAAATGCATATGGCTAGTATGCTGCTGTCTGATGTACTCACGTACTTCTGTTGCCACCAGGATCAGCTGTCTTTATTTCCAGTGCTGTTTATATCAGTAGTACTTGTATTGTAATGACTAATTAATTTATTCATTTAAAAATTTTTAAATTAATTTATTTTATTTTTGGCTGCATCTGATCTTAGTTGCGGAACACGGGATCTTTTGTTTTGGTGCGTGGGCTCTTCGTTGTGGCATGCAGGCTTCTCTCTAGTTGCAGTGCTTGGGCTCTGTAGTTTGCTGGATGCAAGCTCAGTAGTTGTGGTGTGTGGGCTTAGTTGCCCCATAGCATGTGGGATCTTACTTCCCCGACCAGGTATCGAACCAGTGTCCCTTGCAGTGGAAGGTGGATTCTTAACCACTGGACCACCAGGGAAGTCCTGTAGTGACTGTAATTTAATTAAATATGTGGAAAGAAAGAAAGTTGTTTCTATGAAAAATTAAACTGAGAGCTTTGGAAAATTCAATAAACGTGAATTGTTAACAAATTCTGTAGAATTAGATGTAAGCAAACAAGTATAAAAAGATTGGGGAGAATCATAAAAGGGATAAGGATTTTGCACTCAGATTGTGCTACGCTAAGTGTGTTAAAACTAGAAAGTATAGGTGTTGCGTTGTGCTGTCTTAATGTCAGAAAGTCTTGGGACTCCAATCAGTGTGACAAGGACAATGTTTTGGCCTTATAGCAGAAGATTAGCAAAAAAATGTAAATGTTTTAAGTGAAATCAAATAGTTTAAGGCATATATACTTTTCTTGTGATTCTTTAATTTAACCAGTTTTCAACTAACAGTTCTTAACTTCGAACAAGAGAGCTTCTATTATGTTATTGTTACTATTAGCATTATTGTTTTTTTCCTTTTTGTTTGGTTTTGAAAAAAAAATCTTGGGTCACGCCTGAGAAATAGAGACAAATGTTTACAGGGTTTTTGTTGTTGTTGTTTTTAACTGCCTGTCTTTAATCTCGTGTTATTCTTCAGTTAAGCAGAGACAGCTAGAGAAAGTTTCATCTGAGTTCATCCAAAAAAAAAAAAGGGCAACCTGGGAACACAAGTCCATGCATTAGTGGTTACCTTTCTGCATGGTATAAAACATTTCTGTCAGTTACTTTTATTACTGTTTTAAATGATTAAAAACATTTATTATCTTTTAATTGAAGTATAGTTAATTTACAATGTGGGGCTTCCCTGGTGGCGCAGTGGTTCAGAGTCCGCCTGCCGATGCAGGCGACACGGGTTCGTGCCCCGGTCCGGGAAGATCCCACGTGCCGCGGAGCGGCTAGGCCCGTGAGCCATGGCCGCTGAGCCTGCGCGTCCGGAGCCTGTGCTCCACAACGGGAGAGGCCACAACAGTGAGAGGCCCGCGTACCACAAAAATAAATAAATAAATAAATAAATAAAAACAATGTGTTAGTTTACAGTGTACAACAAAGTGATTCAGTTATACATGTATATGTATTCTTTTTCAGATTCTTTTCCATTATAGGTTATTACAAGAGATTGAATATAGTTCCCTATGCTATACAGTAGGTCCTTGTAAAAACACATTTTAGAGTGAAATTTTAAATCTAATGTTTGTGACACTAGAGGGACCACATAGTTCTTCAGAGCACACTTGGAAAAGTCATTGTGAAGTGTTTTCTGCCTTTCTGGTTTATCTTCTGTTGTCCTCCACATACCATAAAGTCCAGATATAGAAAGTTACTTCCAATTCTTAAAAATGTCATATGCCATCATGCCTTTTTTCATATTGTTTTTTCTTCCAAAATATGGGTTCTTAGCCCACATCCACAGAGAATACCCTGCAGAGCCTAGAACTTTGGGATGTATGGTTCTCCTGACATTGTTTTAAAATGTGTGTGGATTTTTCTTAGCTTCAGGAAAATAAGCAATATGTCATCTCTAACCCAGTTCAAAAGTCTATGTTCGTGAAAGCCCCTCTCTTTACATGGCAGTATCTCCTAATTCAGCTTCTTTTCTTAACAACCCTCCTAATTACAAGTGATGATGATCAGATTAAATGACTTGCCTAAAGACATGAGTAATACTCTGTGCTTATTGTAAGTGAACACAATTTTGTACTTTAATGAACAGTGTAGAGTGAAATATGGTCATTTGGTTCACTTCACATTCTGCCATAGAGGCCGCAATTTCCAAAGTGTTGATTTTCAATCTTATCTTTGCTGTCTTATCATTCACCTTGTGAAATACATCCTCATCAACAGCACACTTCAATGATCTCATTATACGTAGTGATTTTAACCTGGTAAAGGAGAAGGCGAATGCATTTTGAGAAAGTTTTACTCTGAGATTTTTGAAGCTTGCATCAGTTAAAAATCACTGCTTTAAGCCTTATCAGTTTGGCTGCTAAGAACCAAAGGATCACTTTGGTTCTTTCAACTTTATTTATAAGGAAATCATTTTTATTTTTCTTGCTTTTTCCTAAAATCAAATTTGGTGATTTCCTCCTCCTGTCATTTCACTGGTTACATCAGTACCATTTGTTAAATTAATTTTGCTTAGTAGGAGATATTACAGTTGGCCCTTGAATAACCTGGGGGTTAGGGGCACTGACCCTTGGTTCAGTTGAAAATCCACATATAACTTTTCAGTTGGCACTCTGTATCCATGGTTCTGCACCCATTGATTGTCAACCAACTGTGGATGGAATAGTATTGTAGTTTTTATTGGAAAATATTCACATGTAAGTGGACCTGTGCAATTCAAACCTGTGTTGTTCAAGGGTTAATTGTAGTGTATACTCTTTTTAACTTTAGTTCTCTCACTGTTTTGAATTCTGGTTTTTAGATGTAGGCTGGCCCTACTAGCTGCCATCCATACATACAGAGATGTAGTTTAAGGCAAGGCTTTGAGTTCAGACCTATCTCAGTTCTAATCCTATTTCTGCCACTTACCACTTGTGGGATCCTGGGTATGTTATTTACGTACTTCAAGACCTAGTTGTCCCAACTGTAAAATGGGAATACTGTTACTATTTGACTGACTTGTACAGATTAAGCAGAATAAGGTATATAAAGCATCTGTGTGGTGACAGTTCAAAAGCAGCCTCAATACCGGACCCAGAGGACATGCTCTTATGTGTATCTCCTGTTCTAGAGCCTGGAACTGCAGTGTCAGGATCTTACGTCTTCTTTGAGATTGCAGAGCCCTCAATGGCAACACAAACAAACAAAAAACTTGACCACTTCCGTTTTAAAAATTTGCTTAAATATTTGTGGAATGAATATTGAGTAAGTGCCAGGTACTATGCTAGGCTCTAGGGATTCCACACGTGTAAAGTTGGTTTTTGCCGTTAAGAAGCATGGTCTAGAAGAGACTGTAGAGAAGTAACAGGGAATTAAATTGCAATGAGCTATGTGCTATGTTAGGCACCTAATCCAGGCTTTGGTGTAGGTGGGGGGGGGGGGGAAGTGGGAGGGCACTCAGAGGATGTGGGGGGGGGGGAGGAAGTGTGAGGGCACTCAGAGGAGGCTTGCTTTGAGTGGTTATTAGGTTATTTCACTAATGTATTGTGGTCTTATGTTAAATTTTTAAAAATCTAAAGGTACCCGGTAATCTGAGCATAAGGTAAAGAGAAATTAACAGCCCATTCACTTACTTAGCTAATGTTTATTGATATTACACTTGACACAGTACTCTGGGAACACCACAATATATAAAAACTGGTCTCTGCTCTCTTGCTGGTTATTTAAAAAATATATATATATACACACACACACACACATATATGACACTGTCCCCTTTTAGAGTGCCATCCTCTTTCCAAGCAGTATGTATTTAGGTATGTGTTTCTTACTTTATCCCATAGAGCTTTGAGACAGCCCCAGTGAGACCATATGCAGTAAAGGAATGTTAACATGTAAATAGCAAAAACCAGTTGGTACATGGGAAGGGTCAGACAAACAAAGGCTGCTAAGTTTTTGGTAAGGAGTTTTCAGCTAAGTATTATAATTTCAGTTAATATTAGAAAAGAAAACATTAAAATTTAAAAAGTAGCTCATAACAGTAGCCTATTCATGCCAGCATTTTGTCTCTGTGAGAGGCACTGAAGGGACATTTTGTCCACAACTTTAGAAATTTGCCCACTGTGACGTTTTTGGGTCTAATTTTATACTTATCCTCAAAGTAACAATAATGACAATAATATTTTGAGAGATTACTATGCACCAGACTCTGTTGAAAACACTTGTAATCATCACAATTAACCTCTAAGGTAGGTATTATTTTACTGATGAGGAAACCAAGGCTCAGAGAAGTTAAGGAACTTCCTATAGCCACACAACTAAGCAAACACCATTAACCAGCTACCACATAACAGTAAGGATTCAAGCTGGGGACACTGGCTCCCAAAACGATGCTGTCTCCCGAACTTCCCCAGATGTGTGTTTAGATGTGAATAAAGAGGAAATCTCTCCATGAAATGGGTGCTTGTACTTTATTTTTCACAGAGGTTATCTTCAGATACCAACGAAAATGAAGCAAAGTCAAATGAAGAGCCACTCCTAAGAAAGAGTTCTCGCCGATTTGTCATCTTTCCAATCCAGTACCCTGACATTTGGAAAATGTATAAACAGGCACAGGCATCCTTCTGGACAGCAGAAGAGGTAAGTAACAGCACTGTCATCAGCAAACATGTTCTCTGGTGCAGTGTTCACATTTTCTGTTGCAGGACATTAAAAATGTTTAACTTACATTATAAGGTACATTGAATAAGATCAGTTGTATAAGATAATGTTTGAAATACAAATACTATTTGTACTAAATAGTACTAAGTACTAAATAGTACTAAATACTATTAGTACTAAATAGTACTAAATACTAAATACAGGGTTCTCCAATGTTTTGTGTTTAGATTACTGTCTATAAACATGTTTTCTGCTGCAAAATGTCATCTCAGTCTGCCAGAATTTTACCTCCAATATATTTCAGAACATTTTCCATTTTTAAACAGAGTTTTGGTTTGCTGTGACCAAATAAGACTAGTCTTTACTTATGGTTAGTGGAATAAATAAAATTGCAGCCATAGCTAAAGCATGAAATAGTGAAAGCCTTAGAGACCCTCCTTTCAGATGAGAGGCTTATCTGATGGTGCAGAAGGAGCTGTCACATGGGGAGTTTGCCTGGGCAGGGCACTCGCTTCTGAGGTGCTGGCCTGAATTCACAGTGCTCCTCCCAGCCTGGCCCTGCCCTCAGCCACATCAAACCTGGCACAGCTGTGCCAACAGACAGGACAGCTGTGGAATGTTTTCTTGTAGTGTGGCAATTTCCGCCTAGGAAATGAGTTGAACACAGCAAATCAGAAGATCCTCACTGGTTTGGTAAAAGGGCAGTTGGTCATGCAAGCGGTTGCTCCATAGTCTGCAAATAATCATTGTCTTCATTTTTGAATACAATGGATGATACCTGTATAGCACTCTGTTCTCTGTGTGTGCATATTTATCTATATAGATAGATATATCTATTTGTTTAGATATATTTGGATCTATCTGTCTGTATATTTACCTGTTTTTTGAGAAATTGACTCTTTACATATGCTGTTGAGAATGCAGACTCTGGAACCAGGCTGCCTAGGTACAAATCCTGGCTCTACCACGTACTAGCTGTGCCACTGGCAAAGTTGCTCTGTGAAACCTCTCTGTGTGTCCTCATCAGTAAATTGGGCTAATAGTACCTAGTTCTGGTTGTTAGGATTAATTAGATGTGTAGAATGTTACTTGGCATTTAGCAAGCACCAAATAAATGTAAGCTATTATTTTACACAGAATGGGGGAGATTTATACCAGAAATCAGAAGGCGCCAATTTTTGAAGCTTCTGTTACACTGATTTTACCCACCTACCCATCTTTGTTATTTTATTTGTTAACGTTATTAACATCTTTGTTATATTGTAGTTGACATGTAGAGCAGAAAACCAACCCAAACCCAAACTCAGCATTTTCAAATTGGACCATAGTGCTAGGCACACCGGACTGTCTCTAACTGTGGTTTTTAGAAAGTTTTTTGTGAGATGTGGTTAAGAGAACAAACGGAGTACATAGGTGGCTTTTTCATTCATCATGTTAAAAAAGTACTTGTGATACCTGGGTTTTTTTAATTCATCAAAAAATTTCCTGCATCTTTTAGGAAATGTAATATGTGTAGTACTATGACTTAAAAAACACTAATTTTTTAAAAAAAATATAAAGTTGGTACATGTTTTATAGACAGCTGATAGAAAGATTCAAATACATAATTGGGAAGTCAAACACATTTTTAGTTCCACATATTATTCATTTAAACAAATTATGTAAGTTACAGTTTAATCAACTCTAGATTTCATTGTTTTATCAGTGATTTAGCTTTATTCCTAAATATGCCTGATCATCGAAGCCTTGATTCAGATTGTTACGTGCCTGACATTACTTCTGGGTATAAAAGTAGATTAGTCAGCAGTAAGGTAGCAGCTACAATTGCTTAACAAGTGTCTAGTTATCTGTCTAACACAAAGATAAATACGTATAAAATGTTAAAGAAATGGCTGCTGAAAGGCATTAGTTTATTCACCTCAGTTCCTTCTTGACTGTTTCTACTCTCTCTTCCCATTTTGCCCCTTCCTTAATTGCTTCCAGATTTTGGCTTTCCCCCCAGCTTTATTGATATAGGTGACATATAACATTGTGTAGGTATAAAGTGTACAACGTATTGCTTTCTATGTATGGCAAAATGATTACCACCATAGTATAAGCTAACACCTGTATCCCATCACATAGTTACCATTTCTTTTTTGTGGTGAGAATAGGTTAATTTTAATATTTTGAAAGGACATCCTGGCCAGCTTCTCAATTAGCTAGAAGATAGATGTCTTCATAATGTTTTAATTTTGTTCTGTTCCTTTGTAATTGTCTTAGTTTGAGCTGCTATAATAATATCACAGAGTAGATAGCTTGCAAACAACAGAAATTTATTTCTCACAGTTTTGGAGGCTGGTGATTCTAAGATCAAGGTGCCTGCAGATTTGATATCTGGTGAAGGCTTGCTTCCTGTTTCATAGACAGCTGTCTTCTTGCTATGTCCTCACATGGCAGAAGGGGCAAAGGCGCTCTCTGAGGTCTCTTTATAAGGGCACTAATGCCATTCATGAGGGTGACCTAATCACTTCCTAAAGGCTCCACCTCCAAATGTCATCACATTGAGGATTAGGTTTCAATATCGACTTTGCGAGGACACAAATACTCAGTCTATAGCAAGAATGATGAAATTTTTTTCTTTTTCACATTATACTGCTAATGAGATTTCCCACCTTAACTTTGAAATGGAAGTCAGTTTTCCATACTTTAAGAATATAAGTTAAAGCTTTTGAAAATCTTTTTATTTCAGGTTGATTTATCAAAAGATCTCCCTCACTGGAACAAGCTTAAATCAGAAGAGAAGTATTTTATCTCTCACATCTTAGCCTTTTTTGCAGCCAGTGATGGAATTGTGAATGAAAATTTGGTAAGATTTTTGTTTCCACTTTTGTTCTCATTCAGCAGTTAAATGATAGTAATGGTGGTAAGATAATCAGACTGAGTCTGAAAAATGATGTCTAAGAAATGAACTTAACTCTTGAAAAATTTTTTCTGATGAAGTGTCAGAGGCAAGGATACATTTCTGTTATTTGACCCCCCAAAATATCATGAAATCAAGCATATTGTACCAATCAAAACTACTTACAAGGCATAAGCATGAGTTTGATTTTACCCTTAGATAGTAACCCTAATAGAGAACCTGCACCTTAATAATCTTTCCAGAGCTCTGCAATAGAGCACTGGGTCTGGCTTCCCATTTTTAAACTTCTATTATGGTTGGTTAGAAGGCATGCTTTCTTATTAAAAAGAATGGGAAAATGCAAACTTTCATTATAAGCTTGTAGGGGCTTCAGTAGATCTACTTAAGGTCAATTCTACAAAGCAAAATAATTATTTTTGGTAGATGTTCTAAAATTTATTTGGCTTTATAGGTAGTATCTCCACCTAATAGGTCAGTTTATTTAATTGCTTAAGAATATAGTATGCAACTAATTGTGGAGGGTTGATGGATTAAGCAGTACTGCTTAAAATAATTCATAAGGTCTTTCTGACCTGTCTGTGGCATGACAGGTGATTTTTAAGTGATAATTCTGATGTCCAGATTCTGATTTGCAGTGTTTAATGAGAGCCCATAGAATTGGATGTATTTGTTTCCCTTATCTTCTTAGGTGGAGCGCTTTAGTCAGGAGGTGCAGGTTCCAGAGGCTCGCTGTTTCTATGGCTTTCAAATTCTCATCGAAAATGTTCACTCAGAGATGTACAGTTTGCTAATAGACACTTACATCAGAGATCCTAAGAAAAGGTATTACTGCTGGGATTTTATTTACAAAGGTTTATCCTATTACTTGATTATGTTAATATTAGGGAACTAAATATTAGGGAAAGGTTATTCAAATATGGAAGTTTAGGAGTACAATATTTTCTATTGCTTAATAATGTGTTAGATTAAAAAAAACTTGTATAGGACCAGTAAATCTTTGGATAGTATATCTTAAAAAACTGTTCGCACATTCTGTTTAGAAATTAAATATTCTAATTTAGTCAATTTTGTATAAGACCAGATCCAAAGCACTAATTTGAGTTTTACTTTCACTTCTATATTTTATGGACATGCAAAAATACAGAAAAACTACAGGTCTGTTGCATACCATAGAATTGCATAGAATCAAATATAGTCTGATTAAAAACAAGTGAATTGGAGATTCCCTGGTGGTCCAGTGGTTAGGACTTGGCGCTTTTACTGCCGAGGGCCCGGGGTTCAATCCCTGGTCAGGGAACTAAGATCCTGCAAGCCGTGTGGTGCAGCCAAAGATTAAAAAAAAAAAAAAAAAACCCAAAAAACCAAATGAGTAACTTTGCCATTAATCTTTTGTTTTTACAGGGAATTTTTATTTAATGCAATTGAAACAATGCCATATGTTAAGAAAAAAGCAGATTGGGCCTTGCGATGGATAGCAGATAGAAAATCTACTTTTGGTATGTAGCTTTAATTTATATATGATCAAATTTGCCTTGGGTTATACAATGCTATTTTACATGGTGTAGTATCACTATTCCTAAGAATTAATTAGAAACTGGTGAAAGAGTAGTCTAAATCTGTTATCTATTCTGTTTATTAAATTGAAAGTTGAAAGGTTAAATGTCAGCACATAATTACAGGTAAATAAGAATCAGTCACATAGACTCTGACAAGAATATTAGAGCAAGACTATATGCTTTCAGTAATGTTTATTTTCCCTAAAATAAAGCAAGTCAAAGTCTTAACATTTTTCAGGGAACAAATATGTAAATTAGTGCACTCAACTAAGGCAAGAAACAGTTTGCAATAACAGGCTTATTTTTCACAGATAAGTTAAACGCAGACACCCTTTTGGGTGAGTTGAGATCCAATAACATTTTTTTATGGAAGCGATTAACATTGTTTCTTATAATACAGTAGTTGGTTAATAAATATTTATTACATTTAATTAAAATATTCAGATATTTAATTTAAATAGCTCTAAGTACCTTTCTTATTCTTATTTATTTCACAATTGGTTGTCTTTACTTTCTGGTTTTATTCATCATGTGGAGAAAGAGGTCTCAAAATCTTTGGTCTAAGTACTCCTTTGCACTCTTAAAATTTATTGAGGACTGGTTATATCTATTGATATTTTCATATTAGAAATTAAAGCCAAGAAACTTTCAAAATATTTAATTATTAATGCATATTAAATTAACAGTAATAACCCATTGCATTTTGAAATAAATAATGTATGTTTATGAAAAGAAACACTGTATTTTTCCCCCAAATTGGAATGGCCTAGTTTTGGCCATTCCATTCTCACTGGAATGAGAATGGCCTAGTTTTTTATTTTTGCAAATCTCTTTAATGTCTGACTTAATAGGAGGATAGCTGGATTATATCTGCTTCTGCATTCAGTTTGTTGCAGAATGTTGTTTTGGTTGAAGTATATAAAGAAAATCCAACCTCCTTCAGATATGTAGTTAGAAAAAGAGAAGTATTTTACCAGGCTTTTCAGATTGTTGTGAATATGTTGTGTAGCCTTTGGAAAGCACCACTGTATATTCATGAGAGAATGATGGTAAAAAAGATAAATAGTGCCTTATTATTACTATGAAAATAGTTTTGACTTCACAGACCTCTTGGGTCTGTGGATCTCCAGGGATCCCTGGACCACACGTCGAGAACCAGTGATGTAGTGTAAGATATGGGCAAGATGTAGTGTATCAGGGAAGAAACATATATGTCTGCATTGCTTTCAGTTCATTTCAAGAATGAGAAAAGCAGTAGTTCTCAGTGTGCATAAAATCATCTGGAGAATTTGTGGAAAAATCCTGCCAATTCCTGGTCCTCACCAGAGAGTGATCTGCATTTTATACCCAGCTGATTTTCTCACAAGTGGATTGAGAAGCACATTTTGAGAAACATTGGCTTTAGAGAAAAACAAAGGGAAACGTCAAGGTGTTCAATATGCACTGAAAAGATTAGTGTGGATAGAAAGTGATGGACAGGCTCACAGAAAGCATGTCTTTCATGATACTACCAAAGAAGTAACCTAGAAATAGAGAAAATAGAGGAGGGTGGCAGTCATCCTGTGACAGTCTGCTTAGTTTTTTAAAAAAGTGAGATATACTGCTTAGTTTTTAAAAATATCTTTAAAGAACTTTAAAACATTAAATATATAGATTCAACCTTAATATACGTAATGAAATTACATTTCAAACATCAAAATAAGTATGAGTTACACAATCTTATTGCATTGCATCATAGAGGTTAGCTGTATCTTAAAAATACATCCTACTTTCCTATCTCTAAAATCATGAGGCCTTTACAATTCATTATAGCTTTTAGAAGAAATGTTTTGGAACATTTGTAGCTCACATCTATTCTTGAAAATTTGTAAAATTTACCCCTCATAATCCTTTAATCCTCTCCAAAAAGAATAGCCTTCTGTAATTATTTCTGTTATGATTTTCATTCTGGAGCATTCATGTGAATGCATAGAATAGTTAAAATGACAATGTTCCTCTTATTCACAGTTTGTATAAAATTATAGTCTAGTTCCCTTATAGATGAACATTCACATGACATCACATTTATGTCAATTAAAAATGAATCAATTATACCTATTATCTTATTAATAACAAGATGAAAATATAGTAATCTATGTTAAATTAATGATAAATCTCCATCCTAAAACAAATAAGTCACTAGTCTAAAGAGCTATTTTTTTTCAAAAGGGTCAACAGAGCATAGTGGTCAAACATACATGTATGTACATATTGCATTCACAAACACGTACCTGCAAAAAAAACAAAAACAAAGAAAAAGAAACAAACACGTACCTGCACTCACAGGCACGTGTGGTGCACAGATATATCACCTCTTTTTTTGCGTGTGGAAGGCTCTCCTTTGTCCACATTCCAAGACCTGCAGGAGTCCAGTGTTGGACATAAGACCTGAAGTTGACATACCTTTCTGCTCTAGTAGGTAGAGTTGGCAAACTTTCTCCTCTGAAGACTTGGCCGCGGCACTAACTTGTTGATTGTGTTTCTTGGCAAAACAGTTGTGATATTATTATTAAAAAATATATGTAAAAGTATATATTATACATATATAAGCTTGAAAATGTCTGCAGTATATGATATTTCAGAAAGTGAAACTATTTTTTGTCTCCCAGGGGAAAGGGTGGTGGCCTTTGCTGCTGTAGAAGGAATTTTCTTCTCGGGATCTTTTGCTGCTATATTCTGGCTAAAGAAAAGAGGACTTATGCCTGGACTTACTTTTTCCAATGAACTCATCAGCAGAGATGAAGTAAGGAATGAAGTATTCTTCTAGTTATATTTGTAATCATAGCTGCTGTTCATTTATTTTTCCTTCTGCTGAAAATACTTATGGTGACACAAATATCCCGTTAATTAAAATAAAACAGGAAGTCATTTCTTCCTTGGATTTTAAGACTGTGTTTTCTTCCTACCTCTCTTACTGTTCCTCCTCAATCTCTGCCCATCCTTATGTACCAATGTACTCCTGGGTTCCTACGCTGGTTGCTCTCCTTCCCTATACATGACCTCCTGCCTGATCTTATTTATTCCCATGGAATCAGCTGCCACCTAGATGCTCATAACAACTAAAACTTTATCTTTAGCCTGGTTATTCTTTCCTGAGCTCCAAACCCATAAATTCAAGAGCATGATACACGTTTTCTCCTGGAAGGCTCCGCAGATATCTCAAACCTAGTATCAAGCTCATCATCTTTCTCCTGAAATGTGTTCTTCTTCCTGTTTTCTCTGTCTCATCGAGTGCCTCTACCTTCTACCCAGTCATACGAATTTGAAATCTGGGAGTCATTTTAGATTGCTTCTTCTTCTTTTATTTTTGCTATATCCAGTCAGTCACTAAATCTTGTCTCCCTCTGTCTGCAACACTCTTTCCATCTTTTCTACCATTTTTTTTTTATCTGTTGATTACCTTCTCACAAGTTGCCACTTAAAACTTTCCTACCCCAATTAGGTAAAACTGACCACTCTTTGCTCTATGTATTCCTTTGAAACCTGAACTTGTCCCTACCTTAGAGTCCATAACATGTATTGCGCTTCTTTTTTTGTTTTTTTAACATCTTTATTGGAGTATAATTGCTTTACAATGGTGTGTTAGTTTCTGCTTTATAACAAAGTGAATCAGTTATACATATACATATGTTCCCATATCTCTTCTCTCTTGCATCTCCCTCCCTCCCACCCTCCCTATCCCACCCCTCTAGGTGGTCACAGACCACCTAGCTGATCTCCCTGTGCTATGCGGCTGCTTCCCACTAGCTATCTATTTTACATTTGGTAGTGTATATATGTCCATGCCACTCTCTCACTTTGTCACAGCTTACCCTTCCCCCTTCCCATATCCTCAAGTCCATTCTCTAGTAGGTCTGTGTCTTTATTCCCATCTTACCCCTAGATTCTTCATGACATTTTTTTCTTTTTAGGTTCCATATATATGTGTTAGCATACGGTATTTGTTTTTCTCCTTCTGACTTACTTTACTCTGTATGACAGACTCTGGGTCTATCCACCTCATTACAAATAGCTCAATTTCGTTTCTTTTTATGGCTGAGTAATATTCCATTGTATATATGTGCCACATCTTCTTTATCCATTCATCCGATGATGGACACTTAGGTTGTTTCCATCTCCGGGCTATTGTAAATAGAGCTGCAATGAACATTTTGGTACATGACTCTTTTTGAATTATGGTTTTCTCAGGGTATATGCCCAGTAGTGGGATTGCTGGGTCATATGGTAGTTCTATTTGTAGTTTTTTAAGGAACCTCCATACTGTTCTCCATAGTGGCTGAACCAATTCACATTCCCACCAGCAGTGCAAGAGTGTTCCCTTTTCTCCACACCCTCTCCAGCATTTATTGTTTCTAGATTTTTTGATGATGGCCATTCTGACTGGTGTGAGATGATATCTCATTGTAGTTTTGATTTGCATTTCTCTAATGATTAATGATGTTGAGCATTCTTTCAGGTGTTTGTTGGCAATCTGTATATCTTCTTTGAAGAAATGTCTGTTTAGGTCTTCTGCCCATTTTTGGATTGGTTTGTTTGATTTTTTGTTGTTGAGCTGCATGAGCTGCTTGTAAATTTTGGAGATTAATCCTTTGTCAGTTGCTTCATTTACAAATATTTTCTCCCATCCTGAGGGTTGTCTTTTTGTCTTGTTTATGGTTTCCTTTGCTGTGCAAAAGCTTTTCTGTTTCATTAGGTCCCATTTGTTTATTTTTGTTTTTATTTTCATTTCTCTAGGAGGTGGGTCAAAAAGGATCTTACTGTGATTTATGTCACAGAGTGTTCTGCCTGTGTTTTCCTCTAAGAGTTTTATAGTACCTGGCCTGACATTTAGGTCTTTAATCCATTTTGAGTTTATTTTTGTGTGTGGTGTTAGGGAGTGTTCTAATTTCATACTTTTACATGTACCTGTCCAGTTTTCCCAGCACTACTTATTGAAGAGGCTGTCTTTTCTCCACTGTATATTCTTGCCTCCTTTCTCAAAGATAAGGTGACCATATGTGCGTGGGTTCACCTCTGGGCTTTCTATCCTGTTCCATTGATCTATCTTTCTGTTTTTGTGCCATTACCATACTGTCTTGATTACTGTAGCTTTGTAGTATAGTCTGAAGTCCAGGAGCCTGATTCCTCCAGCTCTGTTTTTCTTTCTCAAGATTGCTTTGGCTATTCGGGGTCTTTTGTGTTTCCATACAAATTGTGAAATTTTTTGTTCTAGTTCTGTGAAAAATGCCTGTGGTAGTTTGATAGGGATTGCATTGAATCTGTAGATTGCTTTGCATAGTAGAGTCATTTTCAAAATGTTGATTCTTCCAAACCAAGAATATGGAATATCTCTCCATTTATTTGTATCATTTTTAATTTCTTTCATCAGTGTCTGATAATTTTCTGCATACAGGTCTTTTGTCTCCTTACGTAGGTTTATTCCTAGATATTTTATTCTTTTTGTTGCAATGGTAAATGGAAGTGTTTTCTTAATTTCACTTTCAGATTTTTCATCATTAGTGTATAAGAATGCCAGAGACTTCTGTGCATTAATTTTGTATCCTGCTACTTTATCAAATTCATTGATTAGCTCTAGTAGTTTTCTATTGCACTCTTGTCTCTCTCCTCTACTGGACTCAAGTTCCTTGAGTGCAGAAACCTTGTCATTTATCTTTGTGTTCTCAGTGTTAGACCATTATAGCTATTCGGGTCACATTGATTGACTAATCCTGGCTCCTCAGCTTATTTCTAAAGTGACCTTGTCAAGTTACTTAACTTCTCTGAGCCTGTTTCTTCAGTTATACACCTTAACAGGCTTTTGTTAAAATTCAGTGAAACAATATGTAAAAGTACTTTTTGGGAATTCCCTCATGGTCCAGTGGTTAGGACTCTGCTTTCACTGCTAAGGGGGAGTGGGTTCAATCCCTGGTTGGGGAACTAAGATCCTGCAAACTGCATGGTGTGGCCTTAAAGAAAAAAAAATGTTTTGTATAATTACTTTGTGTTGTTTTGTGGCTTTAAATTTCTAATAATTTTTATTATTAATGTTGTATATGATTATTATAGAGAATTAAGAGAATAAAATCATTCAGTCTTAACACGCAGAGATAGCCACCTTCCATATTTTGTATTTCCTTCTGGACAATTTCCTACATTTAAACCTATGTAAATATATATAAACATATTTTTATAATTTGAGATATTCTGCTTTTTTCATATTCTTTTGAGCTAAGATCATCTTTTTTCACTAAGCAGAATATTATGAACATTATTCTATGACATTAAGCATTTTTTGGAAACAGTTTTGTTAGATTATATATTACATATCCTAATGAGTACATGTATCATTTATTTGACTATAATTAGAAATTTAGGTCGTTTCTTGGTTTTTTGTTTGTTTGTTTTGCTATAATGCAAAATGACTATCTTTGTATATAAGCTTTGTCTCAATTTCATACTAATTTCCTAAGCTAGATTCCCTAGAAATAAAACTACTAGAGTATAAGGCATCAACATTTTAAAGGCCATCATACTCACTTGCAGATTTCTTTCCAGAAATCAGATAACAATTTGTAGCCCCACCTAACAATGTATGAACATGTCTTTTCTTACTATACCCTTACCAGATTTACTTGTTAAATATTGGATAAATTTGATAGGAGTAGTTAGTATCTCATTATTAGTTTTAGTTGCATTTATTTGATTACTGCTTAGATTGAACATTGTTTTCATAGTGATACTAGTCATTTGTCTTTTTTTCTGTAGTTACCTGTTCTGGTCATTTGCTTTTATTACCATCAGTATATATTCCCAATGCACAGTAACTGATTGGGCTCTTTCAATAAGTATTTGTTTATTGAGTTTGTTATAGTTATCACGTGAATATAATATAAAATATGAGTTTTGTTATATTTACTGCAAATATTTTCCCAGTTTGTCGTTTGCTTTTTAATTTTGTTCTTTTTTTTGGGGGGGGGGTGAAGTAGAAGAGGATAGCTTTGTTTCTTTGCCAAGCAAAGGGGGACACAGTGGGCTCCTGACCTCGAAGAAAACTGCATTTCTCTGTTCGAATCTGCCCTTTGGAACTCAGGGAAGGTCGTGGAGGCTGGAGTCTTGCCTACAAGAAATGGGAGACAAAAGGGCCTCCAAGCCTGGGAGCCCCACAGGGCCTCACTCAGTTTCACTCCACCCTTTTCTTTGATATTCCTCAATCTTGAGGACAGATATTGGACAAGAAAGGGAGCAATCATTTTGGATAGAGATGTTAATCATAAACGGAGGAACCCTGTTTTAGGGAGACTTGGTTTTAATCCTTACTTCGGTTTTTATCTTTCCCCAAATCTTTCAGGGAAGTGGGTGATGACTGTTCTGACTACTTCCTGCTCAGATGGGGCATAGTCCTGCCTAATTTGGGGGCAGTAGATACCAAATTAGACATATTTGAGTTCCACATCCTGGATCCAAGTCTTATATGATTAAGATCTCAATTCCTTGGTCCGGTTAGAGGTAAGAGTGACGACTGGAACTTTAGTAGACAGAATGGGTCTCATTCCCTTAGGAATTCAGAATAGGTCTGAAGGCCAGTTTGGAACTGGTACTTAGGAGAGACTTGTTGTAGCCAGTTGTTTCCAAACTGTTCCTTGTATGGGGAAAACCCATCAAGTCAATCCTGAAGACCTGGAAATAGGAAGCTGAACACATATCTAGCAGTTAGAATTATCAAAAAGAATCAGCATATGAATCTATAGGTAGAAGGTATGAGAAAGGCTAAGAAAACAGAATTTTCATTCCACCTGTCGGAACAAATACTTAAGTTTCCCAAAGGGTGAGATGTCCACTTCTCAGGAGTCTGCTCGCTGGCTGTAGGCAGGCTTGGCTGGTCAGTCTCTGGTAATCTTCTTACTCTGGTGTGATGTATCCATGGTTTTACTCCATCCAATTTTAGAGAGACGTGAGTAGTAAGAAGAATGTTATAGGATCCCTTCCTAGGATCCCTTCTGTTTCTCTTTAAGCTGCTGCTTAGGTCCTTCCTCTTTCCATACTTTCAGCAGCACCTTGTCTCCTGCTTTGAGGGGATGCAAGAGAGCTTCCAGGTGAGGGGGAGACCTGTGGAACATAAACTCATCCATGCATACAGTTAACAATCGACCAGTCTGTTGTACATACTGTTTAATTTTTTTCTTCCTGTGTTAGAGATGTTTCTCTTTTTTTACTGTTACTACTTTTTCCCTTCTGGCTGGAAAGGCTTCTACTCAACCTTGATCCAGGTGTAATCCTCTTAAATCTTTAGCCAAAATCTCATTGAAGAGGGTGGGGGAATTTTTAAATCCTTGTGGCATCCTTGAGTTTGACATAGCTCAGAAAATTCGAATTTTGCAACAATACAGGAATGAATGTGTCTGAAATAACATCCACAATGGTCATGTAGTTTTATCATAATTACTCCATTTTGACTCTCAAATGCATTCCCCATGTCAATGTTAAAGCAGATGTACAATGCATGTCTGAAAGGCCACAAAACAGGCCACTTTTTACTGCTTTTTGAAGTTAAACCATGTATAGGCCAGAGTGACTTCCTCATACCTCAATATGTGCAGATTTTTTTCTTTCATTTCCCCTTTTGATAGCAAGTCTTTCAGTAGAAGACGTTGATGATCAAAATATCTGTCCCTTGGTGCCAGGGTGATTCAGCTGTTTGCCCCAGGTGTAGATCATGTCCCTTGGTGCTAGGCCTCCTTTGTATTTACCTAGTCTATCCACATTGGGGGAAAACTGATCAAGTATAGTGAACAAGCACAGAGATAATGTTAATGAGGACATGCTTTATAGTCTATACATTTTATCATTTATACCCAATTGTCACACAAGCATTGTACATGTGCTTTCAGCAATAGACCTAAAACAAGCAGTGGTACATGATGAGTAATTACACTCTGATATCTTCACTGGGTAGTTTTCCTTTCCTCCTAAACATCAGGGCAAAAGTGTGGCTAACACAATAACTTTCATAAATTCAAACTTCAGTTAACAGAACTGGAATTTCATATCTATTGAAACATAATCCTTTTCTCTAAAATTACCCCCATTTTCATAACCCAAGAGTCTCCAATTTCTGGAGGGACTAGGCAGAGATAAAAGAATATTTCAATTTTTCCTACAGAGGTGTAATTTACCCAATTGTTGTAAGTCATAAGTAGCTTGAGGGGAAGGGCTTCCCTATGTCTGGGAAAACCATAAACATTATTTACCAGCCCACTTGGTAACTAATCCTTTTGCTAACTTTTTATGAAGCCATCAGATTCTCCATTAAGATTTTTAAATTTCTTAACCAGCTCAGCTGTATGATATGAAATTTATCAGAGACCTGTATTTGTCAAAAGGGGTCCTTCACATAAGTCTTCTTGAAGATGAAGTACCTTTGCAAAAGCATCAGAGTACAGCAACAGAAAGACTTAAAAGGGCTCAGTTAAGCATCTGACTGCAATGTAATTGGTAAAGAAACTTGGTTACAATAACCAGGATTACATTTAACTTGACTGATTGCATTTAATTTAACATACCAAATAATCCTAGTTAAATATTTCTCTCTGAGATGCCTCAGGGGCCCTCTGAAGAATCTCAAAGTTATCTGGAGATCAAAAGAACCTTTAGAAACTGCCAAACAATTCTTACTCATTTTATACAAAGTGAAAAGATTTCAAGGGCAAATAGGAATCTGGTCTTGCCCTAGCCCACTCCCAACAAAATCCATTTACCCAACTAGATTTAATCCAATCTTTGAAAATCCTGATCATGCACAACTTTAAAAACATGTGCTTTCTTATGGAGAATTATTCCTAAAGAGTTTACCCAAAAGCTCTTATCTCACTTGCATTACTTAACATTGATGACTCTAAAGACATGTCTATGTTAATCAAACCAATAAGCTTAAGCCACCCTCAATAGCAGATATTAATTCAGTACTGAATATTTCCCAGATCATGTGGTCCTAAAATTTATCTTGGCCATTTTTCTAGACATTTAGATATAATTTGTAAGTGCTTACTTTTAAGCCAATTAGATAGAGCTCATTTACAAGTTAACTTTTACATAAAGACTGAACCAGAGATCTGAGTTTTTTTGCTTGAGTTTAAAAAGGCCTTCTTTCCCTGCCTTTTTCTTCAGTTTCAGGAACTAAGATGGTCTAGATAAAATAAGTGTTCTGGCGGGCCCAGGCACAGGGGGTGAGAAATAACAATTCCTTTTCATGGGGGAATAGCTGAAGATCTCCCAATTTTGTAAAAATACCCTGGGTGGGGTATTATAAGATGGAGCAGAGCTCTGATCACCCATAACAAGGCTAGTCCAGAAGGGAAAATCCCAACCAACATTCTGCCACAGGCAAAACCAGACACAATAGGACAGATTCCCTGGTGTTGTCACACGTGAGCCCTGTTAGTGAGCCCTGTTATTCAAAGACGTCTCAATCGGTCAATGTAAGAACTGACATGCATACATACAACAAACATGGTCCCACAAACAAAACGTGTACAACTCTTTTCTCAGTCTTCCTTATTTTCCTTTCCCTTCAGAAACAACCAGCTCTAGGCAAAATGACTTTCCTTTCTCTTTGTACCATCAGCTTGTTACCTAGCTGCTCACTTTTATTATGTAACTGCGTGAATGCTTGAACATATGGAATTTCTCCTGTCTTTCTATTCCTGTGACAAAACAGCTCTAGCTGGAGAATAGTATAATAATTTAGGCTACCATTCAAAGACCATCTTTCCTCATTTGGGCTTCCCTGATGGCGCAGTGGTTGAGAGTCCGCCTACTGATGCAGGGGACGGGTTCGTGCCAGCTCTAGCTGGAGAATAGTATAATAATTTAGGCTACCATTCAAAGACCATCTTTCCTCATTTGGGCTTCCCTGATGGCGCAGTGGTTGAGAGTCCGCCTACTGATGCAGGGGACGCGGGTTCGTGCCCCGGTCCGGGAAGATCCCACATGCTGCGGAGAGGCTGGGCCCGTGAGCCATGGCCGCTGAGCCTGCGCGTCCGGAGCCTGTGCTCCGCAACGGGAGAGGCCACAACAGTGAGAGGCCCACGTACTGCAAACAACAACAACAACAAAAACAAAGACCATCTTTCCTCATTTTCAAGAATGTACGTTGGCCGAACAGAATTACCGTAGAATTTCAGTTTTTTTCCTAGTTATAGGTTTAGAACTATAGGTCGATGAGTCTGCCAAGATTTTTCCCAGGGGGCTATCAGATGGAGAAAGAGGAGGAGAAGGAGGGGAAGGAGATGAAGAAGAAGGAGCACTTCCTATATTTGATTGATAGAACACTCACGAGCGGACTGAAAACAAAACAGAACCCTCGCCAGCAGATGGAAGCCTTATGCCAGAAAAAACAGACAGCACAAAGCTCAAAGTGGTTGCTTCCAAGTCCTACTTATCCCATGACCTTAGTCTAAGCTGTGCCTTACAGATGGGATTTCTGAAACAGAAAATCCCCAGATGGGAACCAAAGGTTCCCCAGATGGAACCAAAAGTTCTTCCGAGGGACAAAATTGAAGGAGCCTTGGAGTGCACTCCCAGGGACTTACCCAGATTCTGGCAGAGGTGTTGTGACATCAGACGCTATCTTTTCTGCTTCCCCCAAACAATTCCTAGGAGTGGGACGTCCAGGGTGGTCCAGGCAGGAGGAAGAGAGGAAGAGAGGAATGTCCTCAAGGCAAAAAGGGCCTCGGCAGTTGCTAGGGCTGTCTCTCTTCCTCTGTCTATTTCCACCTCAGAGTTCCGGCTGCCAGGATGGCAGACAGGGTATGACTGGGGGCTTGGCCTCCAGGCAAGGGTCCCAGGTGATCTGGCTTCTAGGGACACCCCCCC
>NW_006790200.1:234989-241786 GCF_000442215.2 Lipotes vexillifer | reverse complement strand
GGTGTCTGGCGTTTGCGGGCCCCCCCCCCCCCCCCGGACCGTCCCCGAGGCAGTCCCTTGGTGATCACCAAAATTGTTACCGAAAGCTTGGCCTCTCTGTATACCGGTGCCAAATCGAATCTCAGGGGACAGAGTTCGGGGTGAAGTAGAAAAGGATAGCTCTATTACTTTGCCAGGCAAAGGGGGCCACAGTGGGCTCCTGCCCTCAAAAATTGTTTGTCCCCTGTTTGTTCTTTTAATGTACAAACCCCTGAAATTCGTGGGTTCTACTTTCAGAGATGAGTTAAATAGTCACACATACTTTGGTTTCGGCTTCTGAACCTTTAATGCCATTGAAATTTCTTTAGTACAAGTACGGAATGTAATATGAATAAAGCATAGGATAAGTTAGTGTAACTTAATTTTATTTCACACACTCTTCAGAAGTTTTTCCAATTCTCTTTAAGTAATCCTTCCTTCTCCTTTGACTTGTGATGTCTTCTTTATTATATATTAAGACTTCAAGTATACTAAAATCTGTTTCAGGGCTTTTTCTTTTTCATTAACCTATATGTCAATATCATGCCATAATAAACTATTTTAATTATTGTAGTTTTTTATGTTTTGATAATTAGTAGGCTAAATCTCATAACTTTTATTTTAAAAGTGTTCTTAAAAGATTCTGCCCATTTAGTCTTCCAGATTAATTTTTTTAGCTTAAAAACAACCCCACTAGGATTTTGATTAGAGTCGCTTTAAACCTCAAAATTAATTTTATTCCCTTATTGATTTAACAATTACGAGTGCCTGCCTTTGACTTACTCATCTCTGTAATAGGTAGCTAGCTATCGGTTCTAATCAACACTATGTTGTCACCTTTCAGCAGTTCATTTGAAATTCAGCCTTTGGTAATTTGAAATATCCTCTTGAGTCAAGTGGAGGGGGTATGTTTCACTAGTAAATTTTCTAAGATTAGCTATTTAAAGAGGTTTTTTCCCTAATGGTTTCTTCTGGGAATGACAATTTAACTAGGTAAATAATCCTTGGACAACAACCCTTGATTTGAGTCTTATCTTTCAGTTGTCTGGGTTTTTGTTGTTTCATTTAGAAAAAGCTAAGCAGCTCTGATTTGTAATCCTCTAAAGTGTGTATTCCTTCCACCTTCTCCTCCCTTGTTGGCTTACAGATTCATTTCTTTTTCTTTGTAGTTTAGAAATGTTAATTGACTCTGCCTTGTTGTCAGTCTCTAATTGTTAATTTTGTAGAACTCCATCATATTTCTATGTCTCTGACCTTTCTCTTTTTGTTTTTTTTTTGAAATTTTCATCTGCTGCTTTCAGCTTTATACCATCTGTTCTGTGTTTTGAAATCCCGATTATTGTAGGTTGAATCTCCTTGCTCTGTTCTCCAATTATTTAATTTCTATATCATTTCATATATTTGCATAACTATTCTGTTCTCAAGGTATTTCACAATTTTGCTTTCTTTTGTCGTTGAGTTATCTGCAATGTCATTTATGCTTTATACAGCTTCAGATGGTATCCTTAATTCTTCAGTTTCCATCTTCATTACACTGAATTTATTTTTATCTTGAGCCATTCTTGTTTAATATAACTTGTGTGTTTGAAATCTCTGTTTCACCTGTTCTTTAAATACTTAATTGTTTTTCAATCATTTCTTATTTTTTTAAAAAACACTAAAAATGAGCGAATTTGCATTTTGAGTCTTCTTTGTTTTCCTTTCCAAAATGCTTTTGGTTGCAGATTTGTTGTTGTTAATTAATTCTTCTTTCATGTTAATGAACTGAGATTTGCTGGCATTGAAAATTTTTCATTATAGGTTATTATAATTGACATTTTAATAAGACTTGAAGAAAAGAAGTTCCTGGCCCTGTTAATCCTTCTGTCTTCCAGAAGTTCAGTGTTGCATTCCTAACTACTTTATTTAATGCCTGATACATCACTGTGTGAAAATAGCTGATTAAACGTCCTTTGACAGTGATATTTTTCTTCTATTTTAGGGGCTTCACTGTGACTTTGCTTGCCTGATGTTTCAATACTTAGTAAATAAGCCTTCAGAAGAAAGGGTTAGGGAGATCATTGTTAATGCTGTTGAAATTGAGCAGGTAAGCAGGAAATCTTACATAATTAGCACATCTCTCTTTCTTTGATGTTTGTACCATTATTTCATTAGGTTGACACATGAAATTGCCATTTTGTAGGTCAAAATAGGTACCAGTAATATTATATGGTCAACCTGGCAGTACCAATAGGTGATGTATTGCAGTTATTATGTCAACTTATAATTTGGTTTATAAGTCAGTCTTTATTATATATTAAGATCTTATGTACACTATAATTTGTTTCAGGACTATTTTTTTGTCTCATTGATCTGTCAAATTTCATGCCATAACAAACTATTTTAATTATCTTAGCTCTCTAGGTTTTTAGCTGCTAGAGGCCAGTGATGGTTTCTTGTTTTGTATTCTTAAACTAGGAGGGTATCTAGCTTGAAGCATGCATCAAATGTTCACAGAATGAATAAATAAATGAATTAGTGAATAGTAAAGTATGATTTAGGGCATGTAAAGATCTCTAACTAGACAGACCTGGATGCTTCACTTAGAATGTACTTTTATCATTTTAAAGAACTAGTTGAAAAGTAAAATAAATTTTTAAACTTCTTTTTAATAGTGCATACTTTAATAGCCGTAGTTTTCATATTGGGAAGAGAGAAAAGGCATAAATCTTGATCACTTTTAGAACTAAATCCAAATGGTTAATATGTTTTAATTTTTTCTTTATTAAAACTTTACCACTGTGTTTCAATATAATTGGCGTTCAGTTTATCTCCCAATTCCCAGATCCATTTCTATTTCTTTCTCATTTTCTCTATTAATTGAGCTTTCTCTCTTTTCCAGTTCCCTTTCATAGTCATGTTCCCCACAACAATCATCTTAGGTGAATCTTTTTCTGGGTATTGCAGAACAAAGTATCTCCTTTTTTCCTATTGAGAAAGCATATAAATTCAGGTCCTATAAGTGCTACTTTATTTTTTTTATTTTTTTTATTTTTTTGCTGTACGCGGGCCTCTCACTGCTGTGGCCTCTCCCGTTGCGGAGCACAGACTCCGGACGCGCAGGCTCAGCGGCCATGGCTCACGGGCCCAGCCGCTCCGCGGCATGTGGGATCTTCCCAGACCGGGGCACGAACCCGTGTCCCCTGCATCGGCAGGCGGACTCTCAACCACTGCGCCACCAGGGAAGCCCTAAGTGCTACTTTAAAAAATACCGGTAGTGTAATAGTTTCAATTTACTTTGGCTATATGAGAATGTGAAATAATAATGTGAATAGTAACACCCCAAACATTTTTAAGCAAGTGAGCATTGTTTGCCATGTTGAAAGAATTTATCCTAGTGTACTTTCCTTGAACAAGATCAGTGACTTAGAAGATTAATAAAATTAGAACCCTCTTTTTATTTGGAAAACACATACAATTTATTGTTCTTTCTTTCTACTTTATTCTGTTTTTCTTTATATCTCAGGAGTTTTTAACAGAAGCCTTGCCAGTTGGCCTCATCGGAATGAATTGTGTTTTGATGAAACAGTATATTGAATTTGTAGCTGACAGATTGCTTTCAGAACTTGGATTCTCAAAGGTAAGGTGTTTAAAACATATTACTGCTAGCTAAAATGTTATAGTGAGGTAAGGCCTCTAAAATACGTACTATATTTCACTGGAAGCTTTTGTAACATACTAGTCTATTTTTTTTTAATTGTCCACGACAGCCTTGTTTTACATCAACAAATTGATTTTACAAAATCCTTAAATGAAACTTAAATGAAATTCATAACAGAAGTACATGCTGATAAATCTTAGAACTAATAAGCTCAATAAATTACATTGTAATACATAATTGTAGGTATCTATTTAACAGGACTATCTTTAAGTAATTGGATTTAATATGTAAATATATGTTTACCCTCAGATAAATCCCCATGTGTCTTTGTTATAATTTGTGGGTTAATGCTTTTAAATAGGAAATCATTATTAGGATGACATTAACTGTCATAATTTGACTCTTTGAACTCAGTTGTCTTTAAGTTATTTCTGTCATTTTGTTTATCAGAGATAATGTACCTGAATTTTCATGTGTGCTTTTCACATGACTTAAGAGGTGGAGGCTGCGGCCAGACTACCTGGATTTGAATCCTGATTCCACCACTTTCTAGCAATGTGACCTTAGGCAAGTTGCTTAACCACTGTCTCAGTTTCCTCATCTGTAAAGTGAAGATAATAATAATCCTTACTACAAATTATTGTTGATGAGTTGGTATACTTAAAGCACTTAAAATAGTGTCAGACATATAGTAAATGAACACTAAATGGTCATGTTGTATTCATCATAAGTGGAACATTCACAGAAATTTACTATGTACTATACTATGTTAATTAGAAATTATAGGCTTTGATTTCTCAGCATGGAAATGGAAGTTTAAGTTAATGAGAAGAATTATGAAATCCATGATGCTGGGGTAATCATTACCTTTCTTGGTAATACATTTATTTTCTGGTAACTACAAAAATACTGTGATGAAAAAGTCAGATGGGGCAAAGATTTTTTGTAATTATGACCTGTAAAATATCACTATTTATATATTTTAGTTGCAAGATCCTCTCTTTTTACTGATCATTAATGAGAGAAATAAAGATTATAATTACATTAATATGATCTCTGAAATTTATAAACTATGTATTAAAAGAAATTATTTTTTTCCCTAAGTTATACAATATGTTTGTTATAGGAAAGTTAATTTGTTTACTTAAACCTTAAAGTGAACTCACTATCCTTTAACCCACCACCATATCCTCACACCCACACATCCACATTCTCCTGCTTATTGGAAAACTACACACCCCTGGGTCTAGTTTTTCCTTTGGGAACTTGCTAACTGTAGATATATAAAACATGCCTCCTAAGAAGAAAATCTGGATGTAGTATAAAACATTATTTCTCCACAGACCTTCAGAATATCTCAATAAATTCCAAAAAGTAGAAATTATACTGACCTCTTAGATTTAATGCAATAAAATTAGAAATTAACAATAAAAGATTACCAAAAAGTTCCATCTACTTAGAAGTTGAGACTATATTCTTTAAAATGAGAGTAAAAATGAAAATATAAACGAATAGAAAATATAAACTAAATGGCATTAAGATTACTATATACCACAACTTGTAGAATGCAGCCAAACAGATCCTCAGAGGAAAATTTGTAGCCTTGAATGTCTATTAAGAAAGCAAGACAATTTAAAATACATGGACTAAACTTTGAACTCAAGGAACTACAAAAAGAATTATTCTTATAATGATAGTTTTTGGTAAAATAAGAGATTATTTAAATTAGCAAATGGTTGTCATTTATACAGAATTCTAAATAGAAGCCACATTAATGTTGTTTTCAACTTTTCTTTTAGTTTTGGATTAGTCAATAAATATTTGAGTACTTCTATGTGTCAAAACCAAGCTACTTAATTTAGGTTGGTCTTAGTTACTTTGTCCATGACATGAATGATTTGGATCAGATTTTTTGGAAGATACCCAGTTTTAAAATCCAGTGAATCTATGACTGTTGTTCTGTGCTCTTTCCACTGTATCCTGCTGTGAGTGATAACTCATCTTTTCACTGCCTCTTAGCAGTATTTCTGACAGGCAATTTCACAGAGTTCCACAACTCAACCACACCCAGCATATGTACTTTTTTGGGGAAAAAAAATACATATAGCTTTTTCAAGATATAAATCACAGAACATGCAGTTCACCTATTAATAAATGTACAATTCAATGGTTTTAGTATATTTGCAGAGTTGTGCAGCTATCACAACACTTTGAGAATATTTTTATCACCCCACAAAGAGACTCTATACCCATTAGCAATCAGTCATTTCCTTTTCTTTCCTCCATCCCCACCATAGCCCTAGGCATTATTAATTTTTTGTCTCTTTAGATCTGCCTGTTCTATAAATCCCATTTCATATAAATGGAATCATACAATATATGATACATACCATATACTGGTATAGGGTATATACAAAGCCAGTATGATGTTTTCAAATTTCATTCATGTTAGCATGTATCAGTGCTTTATTCCTTATTATGGCCAAATAATATTCCATTGTATGATTATACCAAATTTTATTTATCCATTTATCAGTTGATGGAGATTTGGATGGTTTGCTTTTTTGGCTATTATGAATAATGCTGCTATGAACATTCATGTATAAGTTTTTGTGTGAACATATGTCTTCATTTACCTTGGATATATAACTAGAAGTGAAATTGCTGGGTCATATAGTAACTCTGTTTTTAATCATTAGAGGAACTACCATACTGTTTTCCAAAGCCACTGCATCATTTTACATTAACACCAGCAGTATATGAGGGTTCCAGTTTCTCCACATCCTCACTAACACTTATTATCTTTTTTTCCTTCCAGTTTTATTGAGATATAATTGGCATACAGCACTGTATAAGTTCAAGGTGTACAGCATAATGATTTGACTTACATACATCATGAAATGATGACCACAATAAGTTGTCTTTTTTATTACAGCCATCCTAGTAGGTGTGAAATGGTATCTCACTGTAGTCTTGGTTTGCATTTCCCTAATGGATAATGATTTTGAGCATCTTTTCATGTGCTTACTGGCCTTTGTATATCTTTTTTTAGAGAAGCGTTTGTCCATTCAGATCCTTTGCCCATTTTTAATTGGGTTATTTGAATATATTCTTATCTGTGGTATTCCTAATTCCTGCT
>NW_006790200.1:228111-234898 GCF_000442215.2 Lipotes vexillifer | reverse complement strand
TTCCTGCTGGAATATTCCTAATTTTTAAAAATCCTCTTTTATTGTTCTTCATGGATCACAGGAATATCTCCATTTCCATCAAGCTTTATCTCCAAGCCTGCCTCTTGAATTCAGAAGCAGTAAAAAAGTTTTGTCAACTTATGTGCCACTTTTTGTTTGGGGTTACTATGGACAGCATTTATTCTGTCTTCCCCAATCATGGTCCCTTAACATCAATTTGATGATTATATGTTCTCTTATGAACTAAGAAACATATTTATGTCCACAGTACATTGTTGGTAATTTAATATTTTGTAGTATCATGTAGATGTGACTATCTAATGGTAATACCTGTGAAAAATACCTATAATACCTATGGTGTTTTAGATTTCTCAAGCTGTGAAGACATTTTAGTCATTTTAGTTTGGCATTAAATCTTTCATTTCCATTTTAAAATAGTCTTTTTTTCCTTTCTGCTTCTTAGAATACCAGAGATGTTCGTATAGTTTCTTTAAGAGGTTAATAGGTGATCTTAGTCATCTTAAAGTGTAGCAGCCTTGAGTGCTTCCAGGACCCTAGGGAATAGTGTGATCTTTAGGTGACTAGACAGGTGTTGGGAGACCTGAGTTATCTATTGTTCTTCTTGTGGGATATAATTTGGCTTCTTCAGGATGTCTAACAATATTTCTTTTCTTTTCAGGTTTTTCAAGCAGAAAATCCCTTTGATTTTATGGAAAACATTTCTTTAGAGGGGAAAACAAATTTCTTTGAGAAACGAGTTTCAGAGTATCAACGTTTTGCAGTTATGGCGGAAACTACAGATAATGTCTTCACCTTAGATGCTGATTTTTAAAACCCTCCCCATACATATCTAAACTTATCATTGGTAAATAGCAGTCTATTTTTCTCTGCTTAAAAAAAAAACAACCTAAAACATCTTCTTTAGGGCACAGGAGTTTGCTCAAAAGGAAATCCAAAACCAAATATCAATCAAGTTGGATTTATAGAAATATGCTTTAATCTTCCTGTTTAACAGTCAGAGTATGACCTCTAAATGCTTTTGTTTCATCACTAAAATAAAAGATGGCATGATATTTGTTAAGAGCATGGCGTGAGGGGTCAGATAAGGGTTTGAGATTCTGTCCTACTTTGTGTGACCCTTGGTAAATCAGTTAATCTCTCTAAACCTCAGTGTACTTTAAAAGGAATGTAATAGTAGGTCCTAAATTCATAAAGTGTGTATGAGGATTAAGATGCAAAATAAGTTCTTAGCCAATACTACTGTTGCAGCCTCCTCCTCCTTCCATCTCCCCCTCCTATTGTTATTGTTGTTGTTGTTAGTAATAGTATTAATTGCAGTGATGTGATAAAATACTCCCATCTCCTCAAAGTAGTTGTGATTCTAGGTCCTAAGATCTAGAATTAGATCTTTGTATTTTTAATGTTTTAGGAAGAACATAAAGATTTCCTTAAAAAGATTATAATTTTCATTAACATAAGAATAACTCCTTTGAATTTCTCAGTGTGTAGTTAAGGAAATTTAGTTCTAAGTTGCTTTGGGCAGGATACTTATGGAGTGGAACCTAGGAGGTTATCATGATAGTTGACCTTGTAAGCAAAATGATTCTGCTCCTTCAGAAATTAAAAGGGTAATTTTAGCCAGACGTAGCCCTGGAATGTTTAAAACCAGGGTGAATTAGCTAGAATAGCATTTCCCAAAGAGTATTGTAAAAGCTGTTAGCCCCTCTAGATATTTTGTGGGGTGGTGGGGAGAGATTCTGTGGTCAAATGAGTTTGGGAAATATTGTACACTCCATGCCTCTTTAGAATGTATAGTCAGTACATCAAAGACTGAGAAATTCTGCAGTACATAAACTGATTCCCCCCTGCATATTGCAAACCTACTTAACAAAGATCTGTCTTTCACCTGTTAACATCTCGCCTAACTATTGTTCCTCAGAACATAGGTTGGAAAAAGCTGGCCTAGATAACCGTTCTATACATGGAGGAAGGGCCTGTGGACCAAGCAAGGGAGAACCTGGTAGGGATTATTGAACCATTTCAACTTTGTGCCAAGCTGAGTAATGTACCTGTGATTGACCTCAGCTATATTTCTTATACTCCCACAACTCTTTTTTTTTGCGGGGGGGTGTTGGTGTACGCGGGCCTCTCACTGTTGTGGCCTCTCCCGTTGCGGAGCACAGGCTCTGGACGCGCTGGCTCAGCTGCCATGGCTCATGGGCCCAGCCGTGCCACGGCATGTGGGATCTTCCCAGACCGGGGCACGAACCTGTGTCCCCTGCATTGGCAGGCAGACTCCCAACCACTGCGCCACCAGGGAAGCCCCACTCCCACAACTCTTATATGCTGTTATGAGATTTAATTCTTTTATGGAATGATGCCTGCTGCATGATAGCAGATGTTTAGGGAGACTGAGGAAAGGCCAGCATCTGAGAAGTCTGCTCCCTCTGTTGTAGGGAACTGTCAAGAGGTAGCCTGAGCCCAAGCAAGCAGTGGGGTTCCACACTCACAGCAAATTATTTTATACAATTCTGGTTAATAAGGTTTAGACATTTTCTCTTTGCATAAGTTTTTGCTCCATTCATTCCATAACTATCTAATGGATTAAAACTGGGAGGTTTCAAGTGGATGCAAAAGGAACAGGCCATAACTTTATCTGTTAGAGAGGATATCAGAAACTTGAGCTATTTTGGCCTATGATAATACCATTTATTTGTTCAAGGCTTCATAGTTTGCCGACTGTTTTTTCATCACCTCATTTGATCTCACAACAGCCTTATGAGTTTGACAAAGCAGGTAGTATTGAAATTTTTTTTTTTTTTTTTTTTTTTTGAGGTACGCGGGCCTCTCACTGTTGTGGCCTCTCCCGTTGCGGAGCAACAGGCTCCGGACGCGCAGGCTCTGCGGCCATGGCTCACGGGAGCAGCCGCTCCGCAGCATGTGGGATCCTCCCGGACCGGGGCACGATCCCACGTCCCCTGCATCGGCAGGCGGACTCTCAACCACTGCGCCACCAGGGAAGCCCAGTATTGAAATTTATAGATGGAGAGAGTGAGGCTCAGCAAAGTTCAATGACTTGGCCAAGATCTGCTCATACTCACTGTCCCTACAATATATTTTTTTTTCTTAGAAGTTGTCATATTTCTGATATTTAGTCCTTTGCCATCCATCTTCACTTGGTTTTCCCGATTTTTCCATTAAACTATCACATACTTTAATTAAGGTACCATATACATTCATTAAAGTATCATAGTATCATAAACATTTTAACTATATTCAGGAAATATGTTCCAAGACATTCATCTACTGCCATACAAAAACTTACATTTAAAATTGATAAAATATTGGTAGTGACATCAGAATGCAAGAAAAAAAGTTTTATATTGCATATTCCCTTTGTTTTGAATCCAAATCTTTCTCAGAGGTGATTACAGGTGCCTTAATATAAAGCTTATTTATCGTAGCAATAAACCTAACTGTATTGAGATGACATTTTAATACTGAAATACTGGATTTTTAATACACTGGTTTATTATATTCAGTATTCTATCCCCTTTTCCTGGCTTCCAGGTTTCATATTTATTTATTATGTTTAGTGTTTTGGTTCTTAGTTCTTAGGGAATCAAGAAGTTGTGGAGTCTCTTTTTAATATTATCTGACAGGCAAAGAAAAAAATTCAGAGTATGTTTATAACTTTCGTTTTAACAGCACATGTATTTAAATCATTGCTATAGTAAAGTTGGTTATTTAAGAATGTAAAAACTAGTTGTTTGATGACAAATTGCATTTATTAAAAATATTTCCTTGTAGCCATGTAGAATCATGACTTGGAAGGACTCAGGAAGACTGATCCAGTGCTTTCAGACAGGGCTGTTTTGCTGTTCATTTACATACAATAATAAACAATTATTCTTACAGTTTAAGCTTACCTCAGTCATGTCTTTATATATGAAATTTTTCCAGTTCTCTCATTCAAAATTTTCAGCTCCTTTTGCCACTTTGGTTTTCATTTGTTCATGGAAAACGTAATTATAGAGAAAACACAACAACTTGTATATTTAAAAAATAAATTATTTCATATTCAGAATTTTGCATTTTACATTTAAATATGCTAACGTCATACCACAGAATTCCCAAATTGCATTTGTGCAGATTAAGCTAAGGGCTGAATGTCACCAACTGATTTTCGGTGATAAAGAGAGCTGCTGCTGGGCTACAAGAATGCCAGTTTAATCCTGTAACCAGCTATTTATGTTTTTGAACTAAGTTGAGTGAACTGGTAGCCAACTCAGGAACTCTTACTCAGCAGAAATCTGCATGAGTAGCACAGAAGTGAAATCTGTATATCTTTGTTTTTCCCACCCTTCAAATGGTCTGCTCCTTTTTAGACAGCAACAGCTTTGAAGGAAAATATGATATTTCTGAGGCATTAAGACAAAAGAATTTAAGCCTTTAAATTTGGGGCTTATATCTGTTAAAAAAAATATAGGTGAAAATGAAAGGCTGAAGAATTTTTTTTTGTACAGGTAAAAACATAACAATTCAGTCTTTTTCTAAGTTTCCAGGAACCTTAACTTGTGTATGTTTTACAACTGTGTTTTGATTTTTCCAAATGTCTGGTCATTTAGCAAAGTTAGTATCTACCGTTTACATAGAAAGGTTTATTAGGTGTGGTGTACTTAAATATTTTTAATGTATTTTACATTATGGTCAATCCAGCCAATCCTACATATATAGAATTTGTTTTTTTTTTTCCCAAAGAAATGAGTTGTTCTGTTATTTTATTGGTTTAGTACATTAGAATAAACTGTATCATAGCTACATCATTTTGTATATGTCCTTTTTGAGTAAGAATGTTTCTTTGTAAGTGCAGGGGCTATCCTAGTAAAGGAATGTATATATTTTCTATTTGAGTATACAGATAAATACATATTGGTATTACTATGTTTAACTATACCTCCTACCACTCTTCTTTGACCTAAGTGGGACCCCCCCAGCTCTCTCTCATCTACTTTCTCCCAATCCATGAGCCTGCCTTTCTTTGTGTCTCTTTGTATCCAGCTGAGATTCTACAATCTATTCTATTACTAGTCGTAACGTTCTCTATCAATACCCTGAACTGTGTTCTTCATCTGCATTTCTACCTTACATAGAAAATTCAAAGAAATTCCTCCACCCTGTTATGAAGCCACAATCCAGTTTTTCCATGTTTGCACCCCACCAGCCAAATACTGCTAGAGAAAAAGTCACGTAAGACAAATTGGATCTACTATACATTCATGATTACCTACCGTCTTAGTGCATTTGGGCTGCTATAAAAAACTACCGTAGAGAGGGTAGCTTAAACAAGACATTTATTTCTCACAGTTCTCAAGGCTAGCAAGTCTGAGGTCAAGGTGCTGACAGATTCAGTGTCTGGTGAACCTTGCTTCCTGGTTTATAGACAGCTGTCTACTGGCTGTGTCCTCACATGGAGGGAGTGGTAACGGAGCTCATTGAGGGCTCTTTTACAAGGGCACTAATCCCATTCATGAGGGCTCTGCCCTTATGACCCAATCACCTCCCAAAGGCCCCACCCCAAATATCATCATATTGGGGGATTAGGTTTCAACATGAATTTTGGTGGGACACAAACATTTAGGTTTCTAGCACCTCCATCAGCGTATTGTCTGACAATCATGCTACAGTTTCCTGGTAAACTTGTTCTCCATTCTCCTCAATTGCTTTTTCTCGCTGTTTCCTCTGTCCCCGCTCCTACCCTCACTCCCCAAAGAGGAACCTATATCATCTCTCTTTCCGTTTTGGACTATGGGCACACAAGAGAGATTCTCAGAGTCAGCAGAAAATTTTGACAATTTAGGAGTTCTAAATCTAGAACCTAAGAACTTGGCAATAGAATCCAAGATACCAATCTCTATGCATGATTTCTGTTCTGTGCAGTCATTACAATCAGAGAGTGATTAAGGAGAATATCTGTTTGGCCCTCCCTTCTGGGAATAACAGCCACTTGATTCTGGGAGCTGTTGCTCCCACTCCCACCATGTGGTTCTTGCAGGGCTGCCAGTGCTACTTCATCTGCACAATGTGTGCAGATGTTTGGGCACGAGTGTGAGGCATGTGATCCAGGCGGGGCCGGGTCCTTACCTAAGGTTTTCTAATTGAAACTAAAGGGGAAGGATCACTTTTATTCTAACAACGAAACTAGAGAAAGTGTCCTACCTCTAACTCCCCCTGAGGTCCAGTCTTATCCCAGTTCTTTGCAACCTTTCATTGTCAGGGTAATAAATGCCTACATTTTGCCTAAGATAGTTCAAGTTAAATTTCTTGATTGACAACCAAAAAGACCCTAAAAGCAGAACTTGGTTCCTGGAAACAAAACAAAAACAAAGTGATTGGCAAGAACCAGGGTGTTCATGTGTGTATCAGTCCAGGAGCTGAGAGCCTGGAGTTTGCACCTTGAGCCCAGGGTTTGCACCTTGGGTGGACCCTGAGAGCCGGGTGTTTGAGTCTTCAGTGAAAGTTAAGTACTGTCTGGAGGACAAGGTGAAGAGTAGGAGAGGGAGGTAGAGCTGAGTTGTGAGTCTCAGAAGAGCAGGGTTTTTACAGAAGAATGTAGTGTCCGTGGTCTGCACACTCATCCTGCAATGAAAAAACAGCTGTCCTTGTTTTACGCGGCCTTTTTAGGTGACTTGTGCATCTGGGCTTTCTGCACCGTACGCCACCTCTCACAACCACATCTGCGCTCTGTTCGTTTCTCCAAGTTGGCGTGTTTACACATCATAGGGAA
>NW_006790200.1:212574-228079 GCF_000442215.2 Lipotes vexillifer | reverse complement strand
TCATAGGGAAAGAGAGCATCGCCAGTTTGTGTGAGTAATGGTCAAAGAAAATGTTCTTGATATTTTCTCACCAGTAACAATAGTGTCCAAGTTCTAAGAGGAAAAATGTGTGCTTCACTGTATCTTGAACATTTAATTCTCAACAAAATAATATTTTGTACATACCTTAGCATTTATAAGGTGATTTTTGCAATCATATTATTCCAATCCTTTCATTGGTTCCCTAATTTTATGAGGAACTACTGTGTCATAATAATAGTTTATAAGGGATCTGAGGCTTAGACAAGTTAAGTTACCTGCCCAAGCCCATGCAACGAGTAAAAGTTAGAGGCAGGACTCCAACCCAGCTGTCATGACTTTAAATCCCATCATTTTTTCACTGAGTGTACCCAAATTTCTATTCCTACTACTGCTGGAAGCCTTTGGCTTCCTGCGGGTGGTACCTGCTCTGGAAGATCCTGGAAATGTTTTGCCTGAGGTCGCATTTCCTGACTTCCTCATGGTGGAGCCCTTGAGCCACTGGTTTCTCAGCCCAGAGGCTGCTCCTTTGATGCAGAGCTAAGGAGTTAGATTTTGAAGAAAGATGACTGTTTCCAGTCCAGCTTGGGCTGCTTGGCCAGAGCGAGGCCTCTGGAAACAGAAGGAATTCACGCTCAGCACTGGCCCTTTAGAAGGGCAAACTCCCAGCAAAAGCCCACAGGGAACGTGCCCCCTGGCTGGCTGTATAGAGATGAAAGTCTAGGTGACAGTGCCACAAAGGAAGCCCTGCATTTTAGCACCAACTGAAAGGAAGATCCTCTTTCCATAAACGATGCCAAGCAGTTATGAAACAACTGACAAACCACACACCCTTGTGAGGCATCAGAGCCTCGGACTAGTCACAGAGTCCCTTTGGCTTCTCCATGAGTTGGAGGGAGGGTGTGGTAGAGAGGAGAGGGGATGGTGGAGAGGGGAGGGTCAGAAATGGCAGAAAGGTGGCGCTTACCCTCTAGTCCATTCTGGGAGGATCTGGGGATGGAGGGAACGTACTTGCTCTTGTCTATTGTACCTGAGTAGGTCACGTGAGTTCCTTTGGCCCTGGATACCTGCAGCTCTCCTCTGCCTTGGTCTGAGGAGGGTGATCTATGTGGTCAGGGCAGGATGGGGGTATTTCCACAATTCGGAAATGGGAAGCAGGTTTCCTGGGAGTTAGGGGCCATTAAAAGATGCTTCATCCTATGAAGCCAAAATCTTTTTTCCTTAACAATTCCTTTATTTTTGAGGCTTTAGGTCTATTACTTGGGAGTGAATCTGTGTCCAATACTGTATTATTATTCCCTGTGAAGAGCAGGGCCCCACTGGCAACACTTTACACCTGCTGCACAGCTACAGGCTTGTTAAAACACAGAGTGCTGGGCCTCACAGTGTTTGATTTGCTGGTGTGGATGAGCTCAAGAATTTGCATTTGGAAATTCCACTCCTGGGTATATATCTGCTGGTCTTGGAGAGTCTTGGGGAGAGGCAGGAGGCAAGTGCAGCTCACCCTGGGGACATAGACACTGGAGGCAGCCACCCCTGGGAGCCCACCACTGGCAGGTACCATTGTGGAATCCTCCCTCTAGCCTCGATCTGTCTTGACCCAGTTAACTCACTTGCAACCCACAGAAAGTACCTCAAAATGTGGGACACTGCTATTGTGAGATGTGGGAGAGCACAGGCTTTAGAGCCAAACTACTTGATTCAAATCTTGGCACTACCAGTTACTGGCTGGATTTTGGCAAGTCATTATCTGTAAAAGCGGGAAGAAAAACAGTGTGGACTTCTTGTGTTGTTGTATAAATATGCAGAACACTTAAAAGAGCACTCAGCACATAGTAAGCACTCCATTGACGCTATTATCTTATAGCTTCTGTCTAGCACTAAAATTCTAACTCTATGCCTGGAACATTCCCATTAGTTTAGAGAGACCTTAAAATCAATGGTTCCTGTAAGACTGAGCTATGGGCCTCTGGCTTTGTCACCTCTAACAATTTCATCATAGTATAGGTTTCATTTCCATCTTACAGACTGATTTTTCAATTTTTTAGTATAAATTTCTAAATGGTCTTAGTATCTAGCATTTTAGTTGGCTGGGAAATATACTTGTGTGTTTCCTTAGCAAATAAGACAGCTTTCCTCTGCCTACAACATTAGGAGCAAGTGAAATTCAGTTCACTTTAATTATCTATACAGGTTTAACATCACTTTTTGCTGTTTTTACGAACATTCCTTTTTAAGGCTAATGAACAAATCACAAGCCTTCATAATGAATAATTCCCATTTGGTTCTATGGGTAGCAAAGTCAAGTAGCTGTAGTGCCACAATATATCAAGGCTCTAAGAAGAAACTTCAATCACAGTAGATATTATCCTGCTGTTCCTACAATGGATTGAGAGCTTGAGGGTCCAGGTTTGTGGCTCCTCTGCCTTGAAAGCCACTCATTGCACAAGGTGGGATTCAGACTGGCTTTCATTTGCAGTAGAGACCTCAGTTTGAGCCTAGGCACCACCACTGGGATTCAGGCATGGCTGGTATTTTGAGAGAACTGGTGTGGTGGCTCAACTGAAGTTTCTTTGCATGGGGTCTCCTGGGAGAGGATCAACTCTGGGGCAAGGAGGAGACAGATCTGATGGGTTTGACCCAAGTGCTTGGATGGGGCAGAGATTCTGAATGTAGCATGGAGGCCGTTGTGCAAACCCTCCCAGGTAGGACAAGGGTGAAGCTAGAGTTTGAAAGAGTGGTTTTACAGAACCTTGCCCATGTTGGAATACAAACCACACCAAGGATAATACAAAGAGGAGAGGTCCATTCCCCTTTCCAAGCCACATTGTAATCGACTTTGGTGCTGGCAGAGCAAGGGGGTGCCTGGTTGTTCCACCTTCTTGCTGTTTTAAATACACACACACACACACACACACACACACACACACACACACACACACACACACACAGACATGTCCATATACAACTTTATACGTTTCCATGATTTTCCCCTGGGACAAATTGGGTCAAAGGATTGCAGAATTCTGAAGCTGCCCTATTTTTTTAAAAAACTGTGTATGGAAGTAAAATATGCATACAAAGACAGGTCTGTCTTTTTTTTCTTTAAAATAATAGAGATGTTTATATATAAAACTTTCTTTTTACTAAAACTATAGATATATTCTAAAACCTTTTCTTTGGCCTCAGAAGAGGAATTTTTGTTTTTATTTTTGTTTTGGCCACATTTCTATTTATTCCTATGGCAGATATGCTTAGCAGTGACCTCCAAAGCCATCCCCAACCCTTGCCTATTTCCAATGACAGAAGTTGGGAAAGCCACGCACTTGCTTTCCCAGATTCCCTTGTAGCTAGGTGTGGCTGAGCAGCCCAGTTTGGCTAATAAAACATGAAGGAAACCTGCTGGGGTCTTATGGAGAAATAAGTTTTCCTCTGTGCTGAGAGTGAGTCTTATGAAAAGAAAATCTCTGCCAAAAATGCTCCTTTGTGCCCTGCCTTCAAAGAGTTGTGTGAGGATGTAATCCTTGGATCAGTGGCAGCCATCTTGTGACCATGAGGCAACAAGCATGAGGAGAAACAAAAAGGGGAAGATATTGATGATGGGAAGAGGTAAAAGGCAAAAGATGCCTGGGTTTTGAAGATACTGTTATATGGCTAGACCAGCCTTGGAAACTCCTACCTCCTGTTTTCCGTTCCATGAGACAATAAGTACCAAGATTACCTGGGCTATTCTTACTCATGGCTTCTATTACTTATAACAAATGCGTCTTAATTGAAACATGCTCCCCTTTTTTAAACAATTCAAAATGAGATCATTATCCTTCTCCTCTTATCCTGCATCCTTCACCCATAGCGTGGTTTCAGTACTCCCACTCTGATTACATTCTTTACGAAACATTTAAAAATGTTAAGACACCCAGGTCCATTTTTCAGCAACTCTGGCATCCTTCACAAATGTCCATTCCCACCCAGCCCTGGTTCAGCTTGGCTTTTCCACCTTTTGGCAGAGGACACAAGGTAACCCTGAGCAGTCAGCTGCCTTCCTTGTGGCTTCACCCTGCCGTCCACCCAACTCCCCATTCCCCATGGCAGCAAGGCAAGAGAAGGTGTCCAAGGCACTCTTGGGTTCTGCTATTGGGCTGCCCTGCCTGCTTTTCATTTCAGGACTGAACCCCAGCACCCCTCCTTCCTGAGGAGGGGTCACAGTGGATGGGATCTCTGTGCTACTGCCTTTTAACTGAGACCATGTTAGAAATGCTTTAATGTTCAAACCAGAACCTTTGTTCTGAAAATAGTACACAAGGCGCTCGTGCCTGGAATACAAAGAGCTCAGGGATTCTTTCAGATTCAAAGACAGCTGGATTCGTTTTCCCTTCCACAGGTATGTTTGGACTGAGAGAAATGTTTGATTGTGTTACCCCTGAATGGCTGGTTTTCTGTTGTGATTTAACTAATATTCAAGTTTCCTGTGACAGGAATAAATTACAGGGCTTTTTCTATCCTGTAGCCCATACCTTTCACAGGCAGCCTAGTGGGAGACTGTGGAAGTGCGTGCTCATGCTGGGTGGGAAGGGGCAGGCAGGTAAGGAATGCCCCCTTCCTGGCTTCGGGCTCAATACCTGAGGAGAGAGTGGAAGGGGGTGGGACAGAGGCTCAGGTGGAGATACTGCAGGTGCATTTGGCACCAGTATGTGGTACAGTGAAAACAGTACTGGGTTGGGAGTCACAGAGAGCAGTAAGGTGGAAAGATGAAATACAATGGTCAGACAGATGAGAAAGATCACAGTTCTACCATTTATTGGCCGTGTAACCTTGGGTGAGTAGCTTAAACCCCTCTGAACCTCAGTTTTTCTATCTGTAAAATGGGGATGCCTTTTGACTTGAGGTTTAAAAGAGTATGAGGTGAGCAGTTCACTTCAGTAAAATAAGGAACCAGATCTGAGCTGGGTGTACAAAGGGAAGAGTGCTGGGTGAGTGGAGACAGGAGTAAGGTCTCAGTTTGTGCCTGAACTGGTCTTGGGGAGTTTTAATTGTTAAATAGTTTAAAGTGGTAGCCGACTCTCCTGTGGTCAGGCCAGGCCTTCCTTAAAGCTGTGTTACTCTCAGGATAACCACTTGCAGGTTTATTTTATAGAGAAGGAGACTAAGGTCGGAAAAGTCAAGAACCTTGCCCAAGATTCCACAGCTATTGCAAGTTAGAGCAATAGCAACTGGAACTAGACCTAGGCAATCAGTTTTAACTTTAAATCTTCCTTGATAACTTGGCTTTTAAAACTTTCGGTCCACCAAGGGTAAAATGAATAAATTTCAGGCAATCCCCACCCTTGGTGCCCTTTCACCTCCCCTTACCCTCCAAACTTTCTCAACTATGAATTTTCCCACAGCTAACCTCATACTCAGTAGAAAACTTCCCCCCAAACTCAGGAACAAGATAAGGATGCCCACTCACACCACTGTTATTCATCATAGTACTGGAAGTTCTGGCCAGAGTAATTAGGCAAGAAAAAGAAATAAAATGCATCCAAATTGGAAAGGAAGAAGTGAAACTATCTCTTTTGCAGTTGACAATTTTACATATACATATGAATTTTTAAACGTGTTCAGAATAAAGTGTAAAAGGCTGATGACCTATGAGTATTTTCTCTCAGAAGTATTTACTCTCAAATCAGTGCAGTAAATTCTGCATGTGAAATTTATTGCATCAATCAGCTGGTACACACTTTTTGTTTGTTTGTTTGTTTTTTGTGATATGCGGGCCTCTCACTGTTGTGGCCTCTCCCGTTGCGCAGCACAGGCTCCGGACGTGCAGGCTCAGCGGCCATGGCTCACGGGCCCAGCCGCTCCGAGGCATGTGGGATCTTCCCGGACCGGGGCACGAACCCGTGTCCCCTGCATCAGCAGGCGGACTCTCAACCACTGTGCCACCAGGGAAGCCCCAAACTTTTTTTTTTTATTCTTAACTTTTCCATGGCCACTGAAATCACAGTATCCACGGAGTAAACTGCCCTGCCCAAATTGTCACATATTGCATCTTCCCAGGCCCCTTTCTCCTCTTTCTTTCTCCAGTTTCCTCCCATCCTCCTCCTCTCACCTGTTTGAGGGAAGGGTGGGCTCTCTCAGTGGTTCTTAAAGTGTGGTAGCTGGATGAGCAGCATCAGCATTACCTGGAAGCTTGTGAGAACACAAATTCTCTGGCCCTGCCCGGGCTTACTGAGTCAGAAAACCTGGGTTGGGGTCCATAGATCTGTGGTTTAACAAGCCCGCCAGGTGTTCTGATACACACCCAAGTTTGAGAACCACTGGACTATGGAATAGAGTTAAAGCAGTAATTTATGCCTGTCAGAGAATGTTGGAATATTAGCTAAATAACGGCAGGAAATAAGTCAGTGGCAATAGAGTCAGACATGTTGCACATAGAATGCCAACCCCGGCTTAGCTTGGCATCTTGGCAAGGGCTGTCTGTCGGGCTGTTGCCTGGGCCCTGCCCCGGCCCCCTAGAGCTCCTGGGCCTCTGCCTGGCTCACTCTTCAGCCCCTCTCCCTCTTCCTGGCCCTTCATGCACTATGGCTCTTTCCTAGGCTGAGGAAGATACCAGCCACCTCAGTTTGGTAACACTGTATTCTAGATAGCTTCCTCCTACCTATCACTCCAGATTTTGGTTCTGGGTCTCTAAAATCTTGGAGGCTCAGCATCTTGAACATTTAGTTCTCTCTTACAAGCGCATGGAAATGATTGCACTGGAGTTCCCATCACTGGAGATGGTTCCTTTGTGTCTTCCCTGTCATTGGACAACCCACATTTTCTTCATCCAACCCTCAGAGCAATGGCACCTGGCTTATCTGCCTACTTCATTTGTTCAAGGATCCTTTCACTACTGATCTCATTCTCATCAAAGTGCAACTATATGGAGAGTTACGGAGGCCCTCAGATGAGAAGGTGAGAAGGTGGAACTTTTGTTACCTTTGATACTAGCAGCAGTAAGATTTTCTTCAAAGGTTATTCCTGCTACCAGAGGTAAATTGTGTGAAGAGAGGGACCTGGATAGTGAGCCTTGGCAGTCATGGTATGCAGATTTATTTTCAGCGTGGAAGTTAAAATATCCCCAACTTTTGGCTATATGTGCAAGCCTGGTGGTGTATTACCGTAAGCCAGTGTTTGTCAAAGCTTGGGCCTTAGTTCACTGGCTTGGGAAGTGCCTGAGGGACCTGCTAGAAGATTCTTGGGCCCCACCTTATATCTGCTCATTTACACTTTCTGGGGGTGGGCCCAGAATTCACAAGCTTGGAGAGAATCTGGAAGTAATTCGTTATGTACCCCAAGATTTGAGTAGGTGTTAGATTAATTCCTGTCAGGATTTGCCCTGGAATAATCCATGTAATATGAGGCATGTTGTAACGAGGCTCAGCTGTTATTGTAAATGCCCCCATTTTGTAAATGCTTCTTCTTGGCTGTCAGGAAATCATGGCTGAGTCAGTTTGTGGGCACAAATAAAGCCCCACTAAAGTCAATCTTCCAAATTTCCTGCTCTCGCCCTCGCCTGTTCCTGTGAAATCCCCAGCCCCAGGTATTTTGAGAGGCTGGCAAAGGTTGCCTCTCGTGGCTCGTGATCCAGGCACAGCCACCACAGGGGTCTGCTGCCATTTCCTCTCTGTTCCTGGCTCCCCCTGACACTGTCCTCCACTCAACAAGAGACTCCAGTGGTGCCCAGTGTGAAAACACCAGTGTCTGTGTCATGGTGTCCTGGCTCTGGACTTAATGCAGAGGTGGGGAGAATAGTTCCATCTCCAACTTTGCACCTTACTCATCACTAAGGTCCCAAAGCAGTTCTCTGTATGCATAATGTCTTTCAAATTCCCTCATGAAAACTGTTCCTCCAGCATCTGCCTCAAATTTTTCTTCAGAGGGGTTTAAAAGTAGTCCTGGGGATTGGGTACATATTCTCTCTCTCTCTCTCTCTCTCTCTCTCTCTCTCTCTCTCTCTCTCACACACACACACACACACACACACACACACACACGCACACACACACACACACACACACCAACCACACACACAAATGCCCCTTAGGTCTACAAATCCGTGCAGATAAGCACCCTAACCCATGAGTTCTTCAAGGATCCAGACCCCAGATTCCAGTCGGAACTAAACTAGGACACCCTGATATTTAAATACATGCTGGACACTAAGTTTATTGGAGCCTTTCAGGGCAGGAACACAAAGTCTTTGACTTTGGATTTCCCAGTCCATTGTCTAGTGGTGTAGCCAGGACTCCAGTAGCCACAGAGATCTCCCTCCTTCCTATAGAACCCCCTTGCAATTGAGAACAGCTGGTAATTTTGCTCTGCAAACTCAGTTCCACTCAAGAAGGTTGATCACAGTGTTCTGAGCACAGATGGCATCTTTGGAGCCCTTTGATGTTGAAGTTTGGCCCACCAAAGAAGAGGTACTTTTTAGAGATAGTTCTGTGGCTAGCAAGGAGAGTCTTAGCAGGCATTTAAAAATGTTAAGTAAAAATGTAATTCTAAGAATTCACTTTCATTGCATAGCTAAGTGTCTTGGAGTATGCGTCTCTCACTCATAGGGTTTTTGATTTTGTTTTTTTGTGGGTTTTTTTTCCAACTTGATGTATTAACACTTAATTCTTTAGCCCTGGGACAATTACCAACTTGACAGAATCATCACAGACTAGACCAGGAGGCAGCCTGCCTCTCATAGGGCTGTTGTCTGAGAGAATCCCACACTGACCTTGAGCTTGGCTGACCACCAGGTCCTGTAGGGATCTGGACAAAGTTCACTACCCAGTGAATTCTGCTGCTGTCTTTACTATTGAATCTAGAAGGCAGATTCTGGTTTTCTCTGAAAGTTTAGTCTCAATGCTTTTGTTAGGAAGGGAAGGGAAGAGTGAAGTGACTCTAAAATGGATGTAACTGGGGCTTAATTTCAAAGGTCACAGATCTGGCCATCAGATGCCAAAATGAATGTAAGAATGTAAGATCAATCCCCCATACGCAGCATTATGATAGGAAATTGTGCAGAACTGTTGCATGATGCTTGGGCCTTTTAGATTAAGAATATAAATAGGGGTTGGAGTGGAATGAGGAGGTACCATGGATGGATTTCTTTGGAGAGAAATGCTATTCTGTTGTGAGCCACCCTCTTTTGCGGGGAGAGGTGAAGGTACTTCCATTTCAAATCTAGCAAGGGGCTTCCATTGCACCCACTGGCGAGCTTGACCTGTTCTCCCTGCACTAGAGAAACATAGGGGAGGGATCTGTGTTCACAAGCGAGAGAACGCAAGTGCTGTGGCCCAGAACTGAAGTGGTTGTGCTGGGGTGAACTTGCAGGAATTCCCATGAACCAGGGAGAAAGAGCTGGCTTGATCTGCCGGAATCCTACCCAAGACGGCTCTTGCCGAAAGGAAGGGCACTCCGACAGTGAGGATATGTGTGGAGTGGACCCCCAGGAAAGCAGAAGCGAGGGGATCTGAAAGCTGCCAGATAGAGGAAAGCTGCATCCCTTACCCTGTGGGATTACAAGTGTAGTCGTCCATGGGGGACCCCTCCCCAAGTCTTCAGAAGACCCCCCAAAGGAAAGAACCAGTGTTAAACAGCTGCCAGTCTAGCTGAGGGAAGAGCCACTTTCAGGAAGCGACTTCCTGTTCGCTACCACACCTCCGCCCTGTACAGGAGGAGAGGCAGAGAAGAAGCCGGAGGTGCCCTGCCCAACAGCTTCTTCGTGAAAATTAGGGAAAAGTCTATGAATGTGAGTGGCGGCCCTCCCCTCGACGTTGTTCAGCACCCAGTTTGCACAATTGTAAATGATGATCCTGAGACAAAACCAACCACATCGCTTTTTGCCACCGTAAGAAAAGAGATTTGAACTGGGGGATGTCGGGGGGAGGAGGTATATTTGGTGTATTTTATGCTGAATCAAGTGAAAAGTTGTAATTAATATCTTGGACTGGACATTCAAATCATTCAGCTGATTTGTATTTGCAACTTATGGACACTAGGAGAGTGTATAACCCAAGAAGGAATAAAAAAGTTTTCATCCAGGGGCAGGGAAATAGTATGCTCATGAAATTAATTTTAAAATGTCATTGGGTGACAAAAATAAAGTTGCATTTTGATTGCAGCCCAATTTGTGCTTATTTAACGTACGAAGGAGGAAGAAAGGAGAGACTGAAATATTAAGTGAGTTGAATTGAATGAATTTACCTTACAGGTTTGAACAATTGTCTATATCAGAAAAATAGCAAACAGGTTTAACTCATGTACTGGGACTTTTTTAAGTTGAAGAGTTACAAGCAATGGATTCCAGGTCAGGCAATGAAGGGAGATAAACTTGAACCCCTGGAAAGAGCCCAATTGATGTTGCTGGGAGAGTGAAGATGAGGTTCTCTAGGGAATGGAATTGTCACACTAAACATAACAAATATACATCATGGCTCAAGGCCATCATCTTCATTGTAGGAACTGGTGGGTTGATAAATATCCTATTTGGTAGAGGACTTTGAGGAAAGGTCTGCAAGGAGAATGTAAGTGCTGGCACTTAGTTCTTTTGCTGCTGGCAACCAGATACTGAGATCCCTCGTAAAGACTGGGTACGTGGCTAACCTAATTAAAGGGAGTCCTTACATAAGACATCAAGATTAACACCAGGTGCTTGGCTGGATTTGCCCAAGGTTCACTACCTAGGACTGGTTTGTGATATCTGAAGACATTTTTTAATGCTCCAGTCTTTGAAAACAACAAAAGGAATTAGCTGAGAACAAAAACATAGCTATGGATGAGTGATACACAGTCTGCTTAAAAAAAAAAAAAAGAGCATTCACATGTACGTGAATAAGAAATATAATATACGTTACAGATGTTTTTGCTTAAATATCAATTCCTTCTCAAGATTTTGGCAAACTCTTCTAGCCATGAGTGCCGAATCTCAAATCTGATTCTAGCCCATTTTTTCCAAATCCTGCCCTTCTGGTCCTGGCCTGTGTTTACTGCTAGAATTTCACACTGATGGTTATCTCTCAAGGCCACCATGCTGCAGCACATTCTTTTTTCTTTTTTTTAATTAATTAATTTATTTTTTTGGCTGTGTTGGGTCTTCATTTCTGTGCGAGGGCTTTCTCTAATTGCGGTGAGTGGGGGCCACTCTTCATCGCGGTGCACGGGCCTCTCACTGTCGCGGCCTCTCTCGTTGTGGAGCACAGGCTCCAGACGCACAGGCTCAGTAGCCGTGGCTCACGGGCCCAGTCGCTCCGCAGCATGTGGAATCTTCCCAGACCAGGGCTCGAACCCGTGTCCCCTGCATTGGCAGGCAGATTCTCAACCACTGCGCCACCAGGGAAGCCCCTGCAACACATTCTTACGCAGCTACTCTGGCCTTTTCTTGGCCTCAGGCTTTTCTGTTCTGGGCTTGCTTTTGCTCACATTTTCTTCCATATTTTGCCCTCTGCATGGCCTCTGAAGACTTTTTCTTAGGCACCTGCTCATGAAAGCCAAATCTTCAGCCTTCAGATCTCTAAAGGAGTATATCCCAACCTTTTACTAATCATAGGACACCAAGAAAATGATATTTTTGTTTCCCACTGTAGATATGGAGCCCAGCGGAGGCTGCGGGTGACTAGCTCAGGGCTCCAGCCACTTGAAGACTGAGGGATCAGTGTCTTAGGGTTCACTTGCAAGGATCTTCTGCTCTAGGCAAGCCTGCCTTGGTCACGTAGCTATGAGCTTAATGTCTGTGCTGGTTTTCTAGCTCTTTTTGGTCCCACTTACCTCCCTGACTGCAGTGGACTCTGCTGTCCCACTCCGTTCAGCCTAGCCTCTCAGCCAACTCTGGCTTCACACGGCCTATACCCTTGCTACTCTGAGGGTGGGCCCCAGGCCACCACTGTAGACGTCCCCTGGGAGCTTGTTGGTCATGAAGAATCTCAGGTCACACTCAGACCTACTGATCAGGAATCTGTATTCTTTTTCCTACCCTTCTGGTCATTTACCTACAGTTTATTCTAATTGCCTTTCCCCATTTGTCTGTTGGTATGTTTATCTTCTCTGGAAACAGTAATACAAGTTCTGTCTTTGAGAGAGAAAAATAGAAAACAGGAATATGAGCCTTCCTTTAAGAAGGAAATCAGTTTAAATAGGAAAACTCTGAAGGAAACACTCGAACCATTTATTTCAGCACCACTTGTAAATTGCTTTCTTTTCTGTTTGCTGATAAGAAGAACCAAAGGAGCCAATATACTTTTTACCTTCAAGAGCTAAATATTTACTCATTGCTCAGATGGAGACAAGGTCTTGACTAAACTTGGTTTTACTATTCTAGGTGGTAGTTCTTTGTCATTCGGTGTAGAATGGTAAGCAGTCTCTTGATGTCAAACTTACTCATCTGATATGTAAACTTACCATGTGTTTGTGCCCTTCAGGAACCATGAAGTATGTTTTAGATAATTATAAGAAGTCACAAAACATGACTGGTATAGGAGGTAATAATGGTTAACTGTACTTGTTAGTCAGTTTGGATATAACTGAACTTAAACCTTCCCAAGAATTTTAAAGTCTGTTCCTGCCAAAAGCTAAGTTCCCTGTTCTAACACTCTAAAAACCATGTTCTAATTTCTGGCATGTGAAACACCAGTTCTCTGTCTCCCCTTGTGTAGTGGTTAAAATAAAATTTAAAAAGACAAAGCTCTGTTTATTCTTTAGTTCTACACATTCAGCACACTGATCCTATCATCTTTGGCAGGAAAAAATATCTTTGAGACAGAGCATTGTTAAGAAGACTGTCCCTCTTCCCACCAAACTAAATTTATTATATTTTACTGTTTCCTTTTATTTTTTATTTTTATTTTTTTGCTGTATGCGGGGCTCTCATTGTTGAGAGCGCAGGCTCCGAACGCGCAGGCTCAGCGGCCATGGCTCACGGGCGCAGCCGCTCCGCGGCACGTGGGATCTCCCCGGACCGGGGCACGCACCCGCGTCCCCTGCATCGGCAGGCGGACTCTCAACCACTGCGCCACCAGGGAAGCCCCTACTGTTTCCTTTTATAAACTTTCTCCTCTGTCTGTTCAGAACCAGTGTTTTAGAGCCAAATTCTGCTCTCTATGACTGATAGAAATTATGTTTATGGCTAAAGAAATAACATTATTTTTTAAAGCTTTATGAATAATCCCATCTTCCTAGGTTACTTGTACTACTCTGTAAGGGGAATTCTATAGATATGCACCAAGATGCTGTTGAATGAGGAAACATGACCTTAGGGCCAGCGTGGCCATTTAGAAGGAAACCACATGTGGAGCTGGGCCTGGCTTGGACACCCACAGTGCACATGAGTGCCTGTATCGCATAAAAAGTCAATGCCATGAACCCTCCATCTGGAACGCTTGCCAGTCTCCTTTGAAAAAGTTGGGGCATTTATTGCTCCTTTAGGTTTTAGACTTCCATTGTGACTGAGGGATGAGTGTTTATGGATACAGTTGTTATTTTTTCCTCCCTTCTTTGGAAGTAATACAGCATAGTGGAAAGAAGAAGGAATTTGGGCCAAACATCTGTCTTGGGATCTTAGCTTTACCGCTTATACTGTGTGACACTGGGGTTATTATTTAACCTCTGTGCCTCATTTGTTAAATGGAATAAAAACAAGGCTGCTGTGAGGATTAAATGACATAATACCTGTAAAGCCCTGAGAACGATGCCTGGCATTACTGAGAGCTCAGCCAGTGGGTTGTTTTCCTCTCCCTTTCATCTGCCTCTCTCCCCCTGTTTCTTGGCACATGGATATAATTTTTTTATTGAAGTACAGTTGATTTACAATATTATATTAGTTTCAGGCGCACAGCACAGGGATTCAATATTGTTATAGATTACGCTCCATTTATAGTTATTACAAAATATTGGCTATATTCCCAACATGCACAATATATATGTATAATATATACAACTTATGTATATGTTGTGCTGTATAATATATCCCTGTAGCTTATCTATTTTATTGTGCCTCTTAATTTTCTACCCCTACGTTGCTCTTCCCCCCTTGTCTCTCTCCACTGGTAACCACTAGTTTGTTCTCTATGTCTGTGGGTCTGATTCTGTTTTGTTATATTCATTCGTTAGTTTTATTTTTTAGATTCCACATGTAAGTGATATCATACAGTGTTTGTCTTTCTCTGTCTGACTTATTTCACTAAGCATAATACCCTCCAGGTCCATCCAGGCACATGGATATTTTAAGAAAGCAGATGAAAATGGGGCCCAGCGCAGCTCTCCCTCTTTGTATTTTCTAGTATCAGTGTTCTCCAGTTCCATCTTTGGACCACCTTCTTTCTCTTCCATCACTGCATATCCTCGCAGAGTGATTTCATTTGTTTCCATGGTATTAACTACTTACTAATCATATGTTGGTGACTCTCAGATACTCTTCCTCTCTCCTGAACTCCAGATCCACATTTCCATCTACTCACTAGATACCCAGCAAACCCAGATGCCATTCAAATGGAACTCATTATCTTCCCTATCACTTGCAACATTATATTTAAATTCTTTTTGTCAGTATATTTTGCTGAATTGGCTCCATGATCTTTTGAGGGCAGAGATTTTTTCTTATTTAATTTTGAATCTTTCATGTTCAGAACAGAACTTTCTTTCATGTTCAGAACTTTTTATCTGAAAAAAAGTCTTTATTTTACTTCTAATTTTGAAAGATATTTTGCTGGCTGTAAAATTCTGGGTTGAGGGGTTTTCCTCCCAGTACTTTAAAGATATATCTCCATTTGGCTTGCATAGTTTCTGACAAGAAGTCTCTGTAATTCTTACCTTTGTTTCTCTGCATGAAATATGTCCTTTTTCTCTGGCTACCTTCCAGATTTTCTTTTTCTGTTTGGTTCAATATGTTTCAATATGATGTGTCTGTGTGCTTTTGGGGATGTGTCTATCTTATTTGGGAATTCTCTGAGATTTCTGGATCTATGGTATGATATATTTCATTATTTTTGAAAAATTCTTAGCCATTCTTTTTTCAAATAGTTCTATTATATTCATTTCCTCTTCTCCTGGATTTTTAAATATCTATCTATCTATCTATCTATGATCACTGATATAGTCCCATACCTCTTGGATGCTCTGTTGTGTTTGCTTGTTTCATTCTTTTTCTTCTGTATGTTTCAGTTTGGGTAATTGCTACTGACTTACCTTTCAGTTCACCTTTTTCTTTCCTCGACTCTCAATTCTACTGATGATATCATCAAAGGCATTCTTCATTTCTGTTACTGTGTGTGTGTGTGTGTGTGTGTTTACTTTCTAAGTATTTTTATTTGATTATTCTTATCATTTCCATGTCTCTGATAAAATTTTCCATTTGTTCATGCATGTCATCTAGCTTTTCCACTAGAGCCCTTAAAATATTAATCATAGTAATTTTAATTCCCTGTCTGGGTCACCTCTTGGTTTGGTTCTATTGATTACTTTGTCTTTTTTTTTTTTTTTTTTT
>NW_006790200.1:169334-212564 GCF_000442215.2 Lipotes vexillifer | reverse complement strand
TTTGCGGTACGCGGGCCTCTCACTACTGTGGCCTCTCCCGTTGCGGAGCACAGGCTCCGGACGCGCAGGCTCAGCGGCCATGGCTCACGGGCCCAGCCGCTCCGCGGCATGTGGGTTCTTCCCGGACCGGGGCACAAACCTGTGTCCCCTGCATCGGCAGGTGGACTCTCAACCACTGCGCCACCAGGGAAGCCCTGCTTTGTCTTTTGACAGTAGATTTTTGTCTTGCCTTTGTGTGTATATATATATATCTCATAATTTTTTATTGAATGCTGCCCATTGTATGTAGATCAGTAGAGCATGAGGTATATAGTATTCGTGCCTGAAAATGGGCACACAATTTCTTCTGCTAGACCATTAGTGAATGTATGTGTTGGGGGGGGGTGAGTTGGGAAGGATGAGTCAGTTTCGTCAGGAGATGAGCTGAATTTAAGTGCTGTTGTTGCTATTATTATGTTCTATGTATCAGTACCATCAACTTCAAATTCCTCAGGTGCTAACCTTCCTAGGGTGGGAGCTGTGGTGCCAGAGAGTTTTCCTCAATGTTCCTCTACTTTTAGCTTTCTGATTTCCTTGTGCACCTGTGCCACAAAGGGTCTCTCTTCATGCTCTTTTCCCTAAGTGGTAGACTACGGTTGTTTCTTACTCGTTACTTGCTAGTTGGTGGGGGGCGGAGTCAGGAGTTTTCCTCTGTTATCCTGGTCTATTTCTGGTCTTAGGTCTTCTGTGTCAGCATTTTAGCTTGGAGATTCAGTCATCCTACTCCTTCCCGAGGAAGACAAACCCTGTCTTATGTGTCTGGCAGATCTTGTGTGGGAGGGAGTTTCCTACTTCTGCACCAGTGATAGGAGACCTTTAATTGTATCGACATGGTATCCTGGGCCCAGGACTGTTTCCTGTCCTTCCCTCAGGGAAGCGTTCTTTTTCTTTTATGCTTTCCCCAGCTGCAGTGGATCTTCGCATGTTCCTTGGGGGCAACAGAGTTTGCTGCCCCACACTTAGTCACTTAAGGCTTTAGTCTGGAGAGGTGAAGGATCTGGGCAGGGTTTTATGTTTTTCTTCCTAGAGTCACAGTGTCAGAGCTGGGGTGGGTTTGGGGAGGTAGTGTCACTCTGATCTTTCTTTCCTCCCCCCACCAGTCTTTTGCTGGTGCTTGCCATTGGCTGAACCCAGCCAGAAGCCAGGTGACAAGGGAACCTGGCAAATGCAATCCACAGGGGTCGACCTCCCAGGACAAGAGCAGAGCATAGCAGGGAGGGTTGGGGATTGGAAGTGCAGGTGCAGGAGTGGAGAATAACCAGTGCACATATGCATCTTTTATAATAACAATATGAAAGTAAAAATAAAATAAGAAAGTCAGAAGTTGAGACAGTATCCAAAGGGATGGGCCACTGGATCTGGTTGGATTGGGAAAGATACAGAGATAGTAAGAATCTAATGCAGTAGGAGATAAAGTAGAGATCCAGGCTCTGGAGGCCTTAGTGAGGAGAAGGTTGATGAAATGGGAGTGAAAAATTGAGGTAGCTGGAAGGATCAAACAGTATGCTTAGGGAGGAAGATGGAATCTAGAGTTTATAAGATTCTGTCAGAATTGAAAGCATGGCCATAAGTAAGGATGGCTGAAGTGGGCTGTGAGAATCAAAGGATTGGTGAAGCCAGGATATTGGATGGGTAGTTTGCTTAGATCTTGATGGAATCGAGGATAATAATAGCGCAGAACTGGAGAGCAGAAATTTGGCACCTGATATTGTCCTCAGGAAATGCAGGGATGGAAAAAGAGATCTGATGTCCGTGACAAGGAGGGAAGGAGACACAGGTATAACCTGTGTGTGAAAAGAGCTGTTTTTATATTACTGTTACTGCTTCCACTCTTACTACTACTGTTCCCACTATGACGAGTATGCTACCGTTATACTCAGGCCAACTTCCAGATAATAGTATGTGTTTTGTGGTCTGAAAGCATTAGTAGGGGAGCTGGGAGAGTTCTGACATGCTCCTTCTGGCTTGGTAGTTCCACTACCCTCATGCATTTCACACAGTATGCTCCAGCCACTTTGAGCTTGCTTTTCTTAAATGGTGGCCATTTAAGTTGTTTTCACATTTCTCAGTGCCATAAACAATTCTGTGCTGAACTCCTTCACGTATATAGACGTAACTAACATTTATTACCAGGCTCTGTGTGGTGGATATACCCTGAGATGGCACCCATAATCCCTGGTCCTGGTATTGATGGCTTTGTGTCATTTCCTTGTCTTGAGTGTGACCAGGGCCTGTGACTTACTTCTAACCAATAGAATACGACAAAGGTGATGGGATGTGATTATGTTACATTCCATAAAACTCACCCCTGCTAGCAGACTCATTCTAGACACTTCCTCCCTTGCTGGATTTGAAAGAGTAAGTGGCTATATTAGGAGATCCATGAGGCACGGAGCTAAGGGAAGTATTTAGGAGGTGAGGATAACTGCCATTCAAAAGCCAACAAGAGACCCTTCTCCAGTTGACGCACTGGATGAAAACCGTCTGACTGACACCTTGATTAAAGTTTTGCAGAGGACTCAGCTAAACCATGCCTAGACTCTCAACCCACAGAAACTGAGATAAGACATATATATTGTTTTAAGTAGCACACTTTGTGGTAATTTGTTACGTAGCAATAGAAAACTAATATTCTCTGTAATAAATACTTTGCAGATATTATCTCAATTGATTTTCACAGCAGCCTTAAGAGGTTTATGATATTATTCCAGTGTTTATAAATGAGGATTCTCAGGTTCAGGAAAGTTGAGAAACTTGCCCAGAGTCACACAGCAGGTAATGAGAAGGAATTTGAAGGCAGGCTTCCAACTCTAGAGCTCATGGTCTTAACCTGCCTTTGATAAGACTTCCAGATTCTTGGTTTTGGAGACACTGTACCGACCTTTCAAAAAGTTTGTGTCAGTTTACAGTTTTACCAACAGTGGATAAGGGTGCCTATTTCTCAACATTCTTGCCAGTATTGGTTATTTGTTTTAAACATGATATATTTACAAGTAAGTAAAATCACAATTTCTAAAATTTGATTTTCCTTGAATATGTCCTCAGATTTTTTTGTTTGTTTTCTAGCCATATTTTCTCTTTCATGAGCAGTCCATTTATAGATAGTACTCTCTTGCGGTATTATGGTAAGAGAGGGGAGCTAAAGAGGGATGCATCTCTAATTTTTGTCTTTTCAAATAGGGAAATAAGTTTTAAATTAAATTAAACCCTTAGTGAAATGGCCACACAGGGAACTGACATAGAATAGCATTCTGAAACCTAAATGACCTGTCCATTTATACTTTATATCCCGATTATAGAGCCCCTGGCTATCAAAGCACCTAAGAAAAACTCATTCCTATCTCAAGGAGGCAAATACACTCCTATGGATTCTACTTAGTCACTTATTAATGTATATTTTCTGTGTGCTTGGGTGAATGAATTCTGGAGCTCTGTGATTAATTTTTCTCCACTGTGCCTTTCTGAAAAACACCATCCTACAAATTGTGCTTCACCCAGTACAGTTTGAATATGCAAATAAAATAGCTTAACAGTGATTAAATTTAGAAGGCAATATTTTTTTATAAATTTAAATTTGTCTTTTCCCTTGAGGGAACCCTACAAATTTACAAAGTTTTGCAAATTTATCCAAGGAGGAAATACAAAATGACTGATTTCTGTGGTAATTTTTTCCATGGCATTATTATTGAGCAGATGTTTTCTCTTTCTGAATGAGGACAAAGAAATCATTTCAGTTTATGAAATGACAAATTTCAGACACTTCTTTTTTTTTTTAAAAACATCTGTATTGGAGTATAATTGCTTTACAGTGGTATAACAAAGTGAATCAGCTATACATAAACATATATCCCCGTATCTCCTCCCTCTTGCATCTGCCTCCCACCCTCCCTATCCCACCCCTCCAGGTGGACACAAAGCACCAAGCTGATCTCCCTGTGCTATGCGGCTGCTTCCTACTAGCTATCTATTTTACATTTAGTAGTGTATATATGTCCATGCCACTCTCTCACTTCGTCCCAGCTTACCCTTCCCCCTCCCGTGTCCTCAAGTCCATTCTCTACATCAGACACTTCTTAATGAGAATGGAAATAGTTTGATTATGAAGACGCTCATTTTTGTGGTGTAGTGGTTGATGCTAGATTTAATGGGCAAAACAGTTAGGATTGCAATACCCAGATTTTTCTAAATAGAACGTTCAATCATTAACCAGTTAATTAATGAGATTTATCACAATTTTTAAAAATTGATGTAGAGTTGATTTACAATGTTGTGTTAGTTTCTGGTATAGAGCAAAGTGATTCATATATATATATGCTTTTCCAGGTTCTTTTCCATTATAGATTGTTACAAGATAGTGAACTGTGCTATACAATAGAGCCTTGTTTTCTATTTTATATATAGTAGTGTGTATCTGCTAATCCCAAACTCCTGGTTTATCCCTCCCGCCACCTTTTCCCTTTGGTAACTGTAAGTTTGTTTTCTATGTCTGTGAGTCTGTTTCTGTTTTGTAAATAAGTTCATTTGTATCTTTTTTTAGATTCCACATGTAAGTGATATCATATGATACTTGTCTTTCTCTGTCTCACCTACTTCACTTAGTATGATAATCTCTAGGTCCATCCATGTTGCTGAAAATGGCATTATTTCATTCTTTGTTATGGCTGAGTAGTATTCCACTGTGTGTGTGTGTGTATATATATACATACATATATATATATATATATATACATACATATCTATCTATCTATCTATCATCTATATATATAACCACATCTTTATCTATTCATCTGCCCATGACACTTAGTATCATAATGTTTTGGAAATCAGAAATCTAGGATTTTTAATTACAGTAGGAACATATCTGTGAAAGCAAACATTACTTCCCCAGCCTGTGGAATGTTTCATGATTGAGCAAACCTCTGTACCTTTCTAATTCTTTCTGTGGATTGGCTCCTCATGATGCTATGAAGATGAAGAACTTGATGATGATTGACAAAGATATCTACAACTTATTAAGGGTTTACCATGTGCCAGGAATACTATCTCATTTAATCTTCACCACAGTCCTATGAATAAAAGCTATTATTATTCCCAATTTACAGATGAGGAATCCAAGATTCAGAGAGGTTAGGTAGTTCAAGAGCACATGGCTAATGAGTGACAGAGACAGCATTCAGACTCAGGTATGCTTGACACCAAAGACTTTGCTAGACCGAGTCATGCAACTCCACAAGCTTGTATCCATTTTTTGAGCTACTCACAGGACTGAATCTCACATGTTGATTCCAGGGACACGGCCAAGACAGGATCACTGACAAAGATCTTTTTATTTTCCTCCGTCTTGTCAGGATCACCTTTCAGGCATTTCTCTGACACCTGAAGATACAGAGGTGTTGGTAACCCTGCCAGAATCCTTATGACTTGGAAATACCCTGTTTTTATCCCAAGTATATTTGTATTATTAGATACTGCAGGTGACTTTCAATCGCTCAAATGGTCCTCTTACTTGGAAAGATGATAAACCTAGCTATAAACCTAGTAAACCTACTTGGAAAGGTGATATACCTAGTTTACCCCAGAACTCCATACCTCTCAACAATTAGAAAGATGGTCATTTTCTCTGCAGCAGAAGCCCACCATGAGAGTTATCCATGGTGGTTCCTTGAAGAACTCTCAAGCCATATGAGGACTTTCCAGTGTTAGACATGGTGCCGACTTTCCAGCTAGGCCTCTCTTTCTCTCTCTTTTCCTCCCTCCCTCCCTTTCCCTCTTCTCTTCCCTCTCTTTATGTATTTATTTTATGGGGAGATGTTACAGGGAAAAATATGTATATCCATTTAGCTTATCCCCTTACATTTCAAATTTTGAGATTCTAATTTTCTGATGATTAGCAATAAAAATATGTTTATTATATGCTAAGACAATAAAAGAATGCTCTTTTAGGAGAAAGATCATAGGATATCTACCACACATCCAAAAAAATTTGGTGTCTTTAGATTAAATGTCTGTATTGTTAATTCTTCCGTCCCAGGAATATAGATCATTATAGTTATAGGCCTCCTTTAGTTGGATTTCTGAGTATATGGACCCCTCTTTAAGGAGCAAAAGAAACCACCTTACTGTGGTAGACTATGTTACTGTTTACCCATAATTTTGGTGCTCCTCTGTATGGTGTCTCTGTCTATTGGGAGATTATACATCTCTGCCCTGTTGCACTCAGAAGTGGCCATGTGACTTGCTTGGCCAATCTAACGTGGACCACTTCTGAGCAGGGGCTGTGAGAGCCAGCTTGTGTGGTTCCCAGTGCCACAATGAGACTTCTCCATTAGACTGAGACCCAAAGTTAAATTGAGTCAAAACAGTAGCTGGCCCTCATTGGACAGGTAGAAATAAGGGAGAAACAAACCTTTGTTGTTATAAGCCACCGAGGTGTTTAGAGCCATTTACCGCCACAGTATAATCTCGCCTATCACGACTGATACTCACCCACTCCCATTTGCCACTGCAAAACTCTCTAGGGAAGAGGCAGCCACAAAATAAATTTCTAGTGGTGATAAACAGTAGGCTTAGAATTTAATATAATAAAACCCGTATGGATTACAAGCTCTCAACCTTCTTTTCTCTCCTGCTGGCTAGAACACAAGCCCTCTTTTCCATGCTGGGATATTTCTTTAGCCCTTCAGGCCAGTCTCTGGGCTGCCTATATCTCTTTGAGTAGGCTGCCATAACAAAATACCATCTATTGGGTAGCTTGAACAACATTAATGGGTGCCTGGCATGCCAAGGAAGAACTGGTGGAGGTGGCTGTGAAAATTTTAGTGACTATGCACATTTCCCTTTAAAAAACAACAAAGTTGCCTAAATTTGAAATGAAAGTCTAATTGCGCCTAGTACTAACATACAATTAAAGTAATTCCTTGTTTTCTTTTCAACTGTGTTTACTTTGTTAGAATGAATGGAAGTTTCAGATCTTTTCTTGCAGTACACAGGCCTCTCACTGTTGTGGCCTCTCCCGTTGCGGAGCACAGGCTCCGGACGCGCAGGCTCAGTGGCCACGGCTCACGGGCCCAGCCGCTCCGCGGCATGTGGGATCTTCCCGGACCGGGGCACGAACCCGTGTCCCCTGCATCGGCAGGCGGACTCGCAACCACTGCGCCACCAGGGAAGCCCCAGATCTTATATTGGGTTCCCTTAGGAAACAGATTCTGAGACAAGGAGTTGTATGCAAAAGGATTTGCGGGGGGTTGTCTTGGGACTCACTTGCCCTTGAGGAAGACAAGATTGGTTAGAGTGAGAAGCTAACCAGCAACGTGGTTGCAGCTGAGGCTTCAGCTCATCTCTTGAGGAGCCCTGGAGGTGGGAAAGCCCTTCATAATTATATCACATGGAGGCAAAAGGTCCGGCCGGCCTTCATAACCCTGCATCAACCAGTCATGGCTGTGGGATGCCCTCTGGGTAGGGGCATAGCCTTGAGCAAGGCATAACCCTGTGGCTGGGGACAATGTTCAGTGAGGGACACAACTGTGAGTTGCCAGTGGCTGATATTAGCAGATGGGGGAATAAGTGCACTAAGTGCTTGGGGGAATGGCCCCCAAGAGGAGATCTGGGTCGGGTGCTGTAGAACCCATTGCAGCCAAGCCTTGCACCATTCATATTGACTTGCTTCTTTTCAAAAAACTATTTTTTTGATGTGGACCATTTTTAAAGGCTTTATTGAATTTGTTAACAATATTACTTCTGTTTTATGTTTTGGTTTTTTGGCCGCTAGGCATGTGAGATCTTAACTCCCCAACCAGGGATTGAACCCGCAACCCCTGCATTGGCAGGCAAAGGCTTAACCACTGGACCACCAGGGAAGTCTCTGACTTGCTTCTTATAGTAAGTTTGCCCCAATTCTAAACAGCTTTCATGGGATTCTGGTTGGTCTTGTGTTCTGGGGTGTGAGGATAAGTGGGGCTACTCCTGCTTCCAACCCTTGGTCTCCTGAACCCGTGTATTCTTCCAACTAGCGACATTGCTTCACACAGTGGTCATTGATTTGGAATGGCACTCAATCCTTTCAGTTTATTTTCTCTTAATTGGCACCTCAGCTACGTCTTTAAGAGGCCATTCTGCTGCTCAGGCTGATGGCTTCTGGTGGTGTGCAACGTGAAAAGACCAACGGATGCCATGGTTATGTTCCCATTGCTCTACCTTCTTTTCTGGAGAGTGAATCCCTCATTCTGAGGCAATGTTATGTGGCATCCCAACACTCCGGTAGATCAAACACTCTGCAAGTCCTTGGCTGGTGATTCTGGGCCAAGGCTCTGCAGGAAGAAAAGAGAAACTTATGTCCGAAATACGTGTTGATCTCAGTCAACGTAAATTGCTGCGTCTTTCAGGGTGAAAATAGTCATTCTCTGTGAGAGATGGTGTCAGTTCAGGGGACTTAGCTCTGCTGCTGGCAGGTTGGACATTCAGCAGCGGCAGTAGCTAGATCAGTTTTGGTAAATGGAAGTCCATGCTGTTGTGCAGAACCTCCATCCCTGCCACCATGGCTGTCAGTCATGAGCCCATTGTGTCAGCACTGGGACAGATGATGTTGGAGGCTGGCTAATGATACGTGGCTAGTCATTCTGTCTGCTTGGTTGTTTAGTTCCTTTTCCATTAGAGATGATCTCTGTCAGGTGTTAGCATATGATACATCGATACTTTTACTCATTCCCTCCCATAAGCCCATATGTCTCTTTCTGAGCTCTTTTGACGCTGCTACTCTAATCTTTCTCTTTCCAGTTCCCTGACCAACCAGCCAAGCTGTGGCCACTCCCTATGGATTCATATATATTCTTACCTCAGGTCACTTCTTTTTCCACATACAGCAGGTGACTGGGTACATTGTCTGGAATGCTGTACAATGGGAGGACTTTCCTATCTTTCAGAGCCATTACTAAGTGGTGACATAAATCAGCAGCAGACTCACACCAACATACCAAGCTGTGTTAGTCCACTCAGGTTGCCATAACAAAATACCACAAACTGGGTAGCCTGAACAATAGAAACTTGTTCTCACAGTTTTGGAGGCTGGGAGTCTGACATCAGGGTACCAGCATGGGCAGGCTCTGGTGAAGGCTTTCCTGGCTTGCAGGCAGTTGCTTTCTTCCCTTCTCACGTGGTGGAGAGTGAGGAGGCAAGTTCTCCGATGTCTCTTCTTATAAGGGCACCAATCCCATCATGGGGGCCCTACCCTCATGATCTCATCTAAATCTAGTTACTTCTCAAAGGCCTCATGTCTAAATACCATCACACTGGGGGATAGGGCTTGAATATATGAATTTGGGGGAGGATACAATTCAGTCCACAGCACAAGCCAACCCACCCATGAGTCAAGATCAGCCTGTTTCCTTCCTCTTCCAGCTGGTAATAAGCCTCCCCTCTTCCTTCATGTAGCCATACACATGAACTGAAGTAGAGGGATTCTGGGTCTTCTGTCTCTGCTGCTTACTTGTACCCCTTGCTGCTTTGCCTGGTCCTTCCCCCTTATGATGGATTGCTCACCTTTGAAAGAACCTGTTTCACGATGGGAAGCTCTGGCTGCATGGTCACTTGCTGTTCCATGCTCCGTCCCTACTAAGGTGAGATACTCTGTCGCAGCTAAGGCCTAGTAACATGCAAGTAGCTGCTTTTGAACTGTGCATAGTGCATGTGTTACCCATAATGATGACAAATGACTTTTAAAAAATGTAATTGAATGATTCAGAAAATGGCTTTCCATTACCTTCAAGATAAAGTCTCCACTCACTCTGTACAGGAAATCCAAGGCCCTCAAAGACCCAGTTCCTGCCAACTTTCTGTCTTCATCACTCTTACCACGTGCAGACGTAAGTGCTGTGTTCTAGCCCTGCGATTTCCACATAATCCGCACACTTATGAATCAGGGTGCTGGGAGGAAACAGATGATACACACAAAAGGGGTAATTGAAGAGTTTACTAGACTATTTACAAAGGTGTGGACAAGGTTTAAGGGAAATAAGAATGGAAGGTCATTACGCTTCTAGGCCGGAAGGACCGATGTGAGGGAGCTGTTCCCAGGACCTAGAATGAGATGGGTCATCCTGGAGAGCTGGAGCTGTGGCCTCCCTGCTGCTGTGCAGGGAGGGAGCTGGGGGGCGGGGGTTGAATATGGGAACTTTGTCTCCTACTTCCCTCCACTGTGCACCTGCTGTATCCCATTTGGCTGAACTCAATTAGAAGCCAGAAGGCAAGGGAACCCTGAAGATGCATTCTGCAGAGGCCAGTCCCCGGGCACAGAGCAGAGTAGACAGGGGTGGAGAGTGGATCTGGAGAGGCAGTGCAATGTGAGCATATGCACTGCACTTAATCAGTGAGCCTCTGCACTTGCTTTTCCTTTTGCTTGAAAGGCTCACCTGCCCCCATCCCCTTTCCTGTCCCTTGTTCACGTAATAAACTCATTCTCAACCATCAGGACTCATGTCCAGCCTTTCAATTTGAATAGCAGCCTGTGCAGATTTCAGTTCTCGCGTGGAGCACATTGCATTGTAATTGTTGATTACCTGTCTATCTCCCTGACCAACTTGGGCATTCATCCAGTACAGCAGCTGGGCCTTTTGGATCTTTCTATTCTTAGAGCCCAGCACTGTGCCTGCCCCTAGTGGGTGCTCATTAGTTATATATTGACGAGTCTCTTTATATTCCTGAAAGTGGAAGGTCCTTTCTTTTTGTAGCTTTTTAAATGTAAACTGCAAAAGCTTAGTTACTTCAGGGGAACAATATTCCCTTAATTGGGAACAACAATTCCCAATATTGTTGTAAAGTTTTAAAAACCCTTTCCTAGTTAGGGAACAAAGCCACTTACCCAGCATCCCATCACTAGTGATGGCTGAGAAGTGGGTAGAATCAAGGTCTTCTGCCTCCTAATTCACTGCTCTTTGCTCTCATCACTAGATGTCCTCAAATGAAAGTGAGTGCATCAGGTGGCCCTGTGGAGGTGGCTCACATAATTTTAACAGGTGGCAATCTCAGAGGGACGATTTGAAATGAATGAGGTTAAATGCCTGGTTGAAGAAAATAACTCCTTAACAATTTTTTTTACTTTCAGAACTTTGCTGGGTCATTAAGAATTGAATTCCAGGAAAGGGAATATCCAGTTAGATGGACCAGATTTTTTTCCATTTTTCTTTCCAAGGTGAAAACATGTAAGCTGCTCGAGGTCAGGGACCAAGCCTCCTTCACGTTTGTCTTCTGTCAACCTTCGATCAATGTGTCAGAGGAACGGCACATCATACAAAACAACCAGATGCGGTCAATCTAGCAATGCTTTGCGCGACTCCCAAGATGCTTACTTTGGTTACCTGCACACTCAGAGTGGAGTAGGGTGGAGTGGAGTGCAGTGGCCACTAGTGATTCGATGCTCAGCATCCACCTCTCCTTCTAACAAAAGCATCCTGAATTTCCTGTGAGAAATTACCTCTCCTATTTTCAGCTTTGTTCTTTGGATGGAATTGACTTCAAAGCCCAGGTTGAGTGCTGATTGGCTAATTAGCATATCACACTCTCTTGGTCCCATGATCAGTTCAGAAATGAGCCAGTGATGTGCAATGATACAGTCACTAAGAATCCTGGGGAAGAGACTCTTTCTCTCCCCTTGCTGGACATGAAAGAATAAGGATGTAGTTGCTGGAGCTGCTGCAGCCATCTGTGAGCCCCTGGGGTCAGAGGTCAGAACTAGGACCAAGGAAGTGGAGACAGAAATGGAGGGAGTGGGAACCATGTCAAACGAGGTGACATTGTTTGAGTCCTAGATCAAGTTGCACCTGAGCCACGCACTGATGTGAGCCTGCATCCCTAGTCTTTCTTTAAGCCAGTGTGGATTGTGCTCACTGTGGTAACTGGCATGTCGAGGGAAGCAGCATTTGTGGGTGAGAAGGAAACGAGGGTTTCCTGTGGCTTCGCAGGTTAAGCCAGGGAAATGGCTGGGCCGTGAATGAAGTCATGTAGCAGAATAACTCAGGGAGATTTGCAAACCACTCTTGCTCTCCTTCTGTACCAGGACCCATTCTAGAATCACTTGGAGTGTGTGTGTGTGTGTGTGTGTGTGTGTGTGTGTGTGTGTGTGTGTGTGTGTGTGAGATTGTGTGTCAAGTTTAAAAGCCCTGTGCCAGGGATTCTGATGCAAACTAGTCCAGTCACTGGACCCCTTGGACTAAGAGTAGGTCTGATTTGACTGCCTGTACCCCTACCCTGAACATAATGCCTTGTTAGTTCTATGGGATCAGTGTGTAACTGAGGCCCCAACAAACCCTACTTGCTAACTTTATTTAGGGTATCGAATACTCAGCCCTCTCCCAGGCCTTTGGTGGTGCTAAGCAGTTGAGTTTTTCTTTCCTCGGGGAGAACCACCTTGTTGTGTTTCACTTCCCTTTTTCCCCCGTCTCTCCTCTTAGGACCTTATTCAGGTTGATCTTTTAGGTTCTAAGCACTCATCCAGCCACAGAACTAGGAATTAAAGGTGTGAATTCATAATACAATTCCTACTGACAAGAACTGATTACAAGGATGCAGAAACACAAAAGAATAGATATTTAAAGCAATGAGTGGGAAGTGAGTACTGGGAAATAGGGCTTTGAAGCCTGGAGGTTTGGTCCCTTTCCCCCTCCTCCCACAGTGTTGCCACACCACTTCTCTCTTCTTTCTCTCTACAAATTATACTTGGTTAAGATTTTTGTAACGCAGTTTGGCATGATGCAAAGCCAGTTAATTCTTCTTGCACTTAGCTGACCCATCAGAGCCAAAACACTGTTTCAAGGAACAGAGGAAGGGATGTGTTCTTGTACCACAAAAGTGAAAGCAGGGTGAATCAGAAAACAAAGTCGTGAGCATAGCATCCTCTATTGAAAATGCACAATTAAGTAATCAGGTTCTTGATAGGGAATGGCTTCCAGGCTGCGTCCTGCGTGGTAGACGTGGTGGTAGCTGCTGGGAGACTTCGTGCCAGCTGAAGAAAGTACGCGGAGGATGCAGAGAAGAGAAAAGTGATTACAGATAATCACTTCTCAGCTTCTCTGGAGAGGATGTCTCTGAAGCTCCAGAAGATCTCATTTTCTTATTGGAAAAAGACTTCACAATAGTCTCTAAGGTGACCTAGCAGGACATTTGACTTGACTGCATCCATGAAAGGTGTCATTAGATTTCCTGGAGAATGGTGGATGCTCCACAGGTCTCGCTAAAGTGCCTTGAAGCAGGAGAGCTGCCAGGTGGTCCGTGAATACCTAGGAAGGTGGAGGAGGTCCTGTCAAACTTCGCACTTTGTTCTCGGAGCTCCCCCAGAGCACGGTAGTAGCAGCAAACACAAGCAGTGGGGATCGCTGAACACCATATATGAAGTAACAAAAATAACAAAAGGCCAAAATGCCTTAGTAGAGTCCTCTGACTAGAGTTAGATTCATCGATATTTCTTGGCTCAGTCTTCTCCGCCAGATCACCTACAGGTTAGCAGCCACACCAAGAGCCAACCTAGGGCATGGGCCATTGCCGGAGGGTGGATCTGCTTTTCTTCCTGAGACAGGACCAACTGTTGGCATCTTCTCCATGAATTATAATGCATGGCTGTGGTGGGGGGAAGCTAGCAGGCAATTTATCCCATCTGGGGAAAGAACGTCCAGAAATACTTAATCCCTGCAGTACACAGGTCATAGTTTTGTTTTGTTTTGTTTTTTTATAAATTTATTTTATTTATTTATTTATTTTTGGCTGAGTTGGGTCTTCGTTGCTGCATGTGGGCTTTCTCTCGTTGCAGTGAACGGGGACTACTCTTCATTGCGGTGCGCGGGCTTCTCACTGCAGTGGCTTCTCTTGTTGCGGAGCATGGGCTCTAGGCGGGCAGGCTTCAGTAGTTGTAGTGCGTGGGCTCAGTAGTTGTTGCTCGTGGGCTCTAGAGCGCAGGCTCAGTAGTTGTGGTGCATGGGTTTAGTTGCTCTGCAGGATGTCAGATCTTCCCGGACCAGGGATCGAACCCGTGTCCCCTGCATGGGCAGGCAGATTCTTAACCATGGCGCCTCCAGGGAAGCCCCCAGGTCATAGTTTAATAGTACTTTTTTTTTTTCTTTAAGGGGCCGGGGAGTGGCCTTGAAGACACTTTTCTATTTTTAAAATTTTAATTTATTATTATTATTTTTTGGCCATGCCAGCGTCTTGTGGGATCTTAGTTTCCAGACCAGGGATTGAACCTGAGCCCTTGGCAGTGAAAGCATGGAGTCCTAACCACTGGATGGCCAGGAAATTCCCCAATAGTACTTTTTATATCATATTGCATTTAGTTTGTATATTAAGATATAGAGTACCCAAATACAAGTCCCTTCAAAGTTGAAACTATGTCTCATTTCGTTATTTCTTTGTTTTGATTCTCAAGTGATTCCATTTTCCTTTTTTGTGTTATTTGTACTTTCTAATGTTGTAAAATGAGCCTATATGAAATATATCTTTTTATGAAAAAAAATAAAGGCATAGTAAATGATTTCTTTATTTACTTTATCACATATCATAAATTCCATACCATAAAATTTACCCTTTAAAACGCAGAGTTTAGGGATTTTTGTAAGTAGTTTTTCAACCATCTCCACTATCTAATTCCAGAAACATTTTTGTCATCCCTCAAAAGAAGCCCTGCATGCATTAGCAGTCACTCCCCCGCCACCTCCACTCTCTGGCAGCTACTGATGTGCTACTTGGGACCCCATGGTTAACTAATCAAAGCCATAGGTCTCTGTGAGTCAGACTATTCTGATTACTGCTTTTCCTCTGTTGTCCGTCATGGTAACCATGTCCACCCTACCTTTGGAGATTAAGTGCCACCATTTTGCTGACAGTATTCATCATCCTGAAGCAGCTGGCTTGATAGAATAGTGGAATGGCCTTTTGAAGACTCACTTGCAGCACCAGGTAGGTGATAATACCTTGCAGGGTTAGGAAATGACCTCTAGGTTTCTGTATATGCTCTAAACCAGCGTCCAATATATGAGGCTATGTCTCCCATAGCCAGGATTCATGAGTCTATCAAAGGGTAGAAATGTGAGTGGCTGGTACTCTACTAGCAAATCTTTTCTTTCCATCCCTGTGTCTTTAGGCTTTGCTGGTCTAGAGATGTAAGTTCCAAAGGGAGGAATAGTTCTACGAAGAGACACAACAATGATTCCATTGAGATGGAAGTTGAGACCATCACCTGGTCACTTTGGGGTCCTCATTTCTGCAAATCAGTAGGCAAAGAAGGATGAGTGATCCTGATTACCAAGGAGAAACTGGGCATCTGTTATACAATGGCAGTGAGGAAGAGTATGCCTGGAATCAGGAAATCCCTCAAGGGTGTTTCTCTGTACTACCATGCTCAGTGATTAAAGTCGATGGAAAACTACAACAATCCAATTCAGGCTGGACTGCTAATGTCGCAGGCCCTTTGGGAAAGAAGTCCTGGGTCACCCTACCAGGTAAAGAACCACGTCTGGTTGAGGTGCTTGCTGAGGGCAAAGAGAACATGGAATGGAAAGTAGAAGAATGTCGTTGTAAATACTATGACCAGGTGACCAGTTGCAGAAACGAGGACTAATTGTGATAAGTACGTCTTCCTTAATTTTTGTGAATGTGGTTGTACATATGTTAAGCAAATATTTTGTTTTCTTCCCTCTCTTATCCCCTTATCATCAAACATAAGATGTATTTGTAAAAGGTAAATTTATATCACAGTAATTAAGTCATAGAATATCAAAGGAGAAGAGTGAACAATACCCAAGGGCTTTGCATGCTCTTCTAGAGAAAGGATTAGTGTGATTTGGGTTGTACGCATGACAAGAAGTATGACTTGTTACTGTCTTTATCTGGAGATTCGGTATGGCTTAAAGAGGTGCCTACGGGTGCCATGTTGACAAGGGCTGGACTGTGATGGTGTTTTTGACATGTCAACTTGACTAGGCTAAACTTTTCAGTTATTCAGTAAGACCCTGATCTAGGTGTTGCTGTGAAGGTATTTTTTAGATATGATTAAAATCCATGATCAGTTGGCTTTAAGTTAAGTTTAAGGATTTTTCCCTAGATAGTCTGGGTGGGTCTGATTCAGCTGAAAGGCCTTTAAGAGCAGAGCTGAGGTTTCCTGAGGAAGAAGAAATTCTGCCTGTGTGCAGTTGCTTCAGCCTGTGCCCCAGAGTTCCATCCTGTCCTTCATTATGGCCTGTCCTATTGATTTCAGACTTGTGTAATCAGCCGCCACAATTGTGTAAACAATTTCCTTGCAATAAATCTATGAAAATATCTTTCCTACTGGTTCTGTTTCTCTGGTTGAACCCTGACTAAATGAACCTGGCTGAAATGATGTTTACAAAATGTTAACAATGATTATTTCTCAGAGATAGGACTGATTTTAGGTGATATATATATATTTTACTCTCTCCTTTGTTTTTTCCCATAATGCTCAAGCGTTTTGTTTTGTTTTGTTTTTGCGGTACGCGGGCCTCTCACTGTTGTGGCCTCTCCTGTTGTGGAGCACAGGCTCCGGCCGCGCAGGCTCAGGGGCCATGGCTCACGGACCTAGACGCTCCGCGGCATGTGGGATCTTCCCGGACCGGGGCACGAACCCGTGTCCCCTGCATCGGCAGTCAGACTCTCAACCACTGCGCCACCAGGGAAGCCCTGCTCAAGCGTTCTAAAAGAACATTTTAAAACAAAGACAATAGTTAAAAATCAACATTTTTAATAAAAATGATAGGTTAAAAATGTATAATTTCACAATATTACCTAAAGCCTAATTCCATTTACAAAATACAGAACTCTAGCAAGTTTTTATAAAACTTAGAATTTCTAAAAACACAATTTGAAAATCCCTTTGAGAAATTCCCTGGCACTCTGGTTAGGACTCTGTACTTTCACTGCCAAGGGCGTGGGTTCAATCTCTGGTTAGGGAACTAAGATCCTGTAAGCTGTGAGGGGCGGCCAGAAAGAAAGAAAAAGAAAATCCCTTTGGTCTTTTCCACAGAATTCAACAAACAAAAAAAATTCATCTACGCTATAATCTACCCTGTTTTTGTTTGTTTGTTTCTTGAATGTTAATGAGCCCAGGGATAATACCTTACTCTTCCTTAGTTCTGTTGTTGTGTCAAAGGGCTGAGTATAAGGTAGGTCCCTGTCACATATATATACACGTCTTAACTTCCCTTAACTTTTTTCCTAGTAATTACCAAAAGTATCCTCTTTACCCTTTCAAACTAGGATATCAAGCACTTTAAGTTTAAAACATAGCAAACATTAAATTGTTATGTGCACATTTTCTTTATTTTATTAAAAATAGATAGACAGGCTTCCCTGGTGGTGCAGTGGTCGAGAGTCCGCCTGCTGATGCAGAGGACATGGGTTCGTGCCCCGGTCCGGGAAGATCCCACATGCCACAGAGCAGCTGGGCCCGTGAGCCATGGCAGCTGAGCCTGCGCGTCTGGAGCCTGTGCTCCGCAATGGGAGAGGCCTCAACAGTGAGAGGCCTGCGTACCGCAAAAGAAAAAAAGAAAAATAGACAGTACTTATTTTTATGGAGTTAAAATAGCTTTGCACTTATCATTTTGTACTTTCCTCTTTATTAATAATATTTCAAACCCACATAACCTTGAGTCAACACAATCCATAAACTTGTCTTTTTAATGATTATAGAGCAGTCCATCATGTAAATATGCCACAGTTTGCTCATCCATAGCTCTATTTTTAGACATTTGGGCTGTTTCCAGTTTCTTTCTATTATAAACAATGTGACCCTGAAGGCTTGTTTAGACCAGTGGCTTTTAAAATTATCTCTTGGGGGTCATTTCCTTAGGTCTAAATTCCTAAAGATGAATTCTTTGGGAAAAAGACATGGACATTTTGTTACCTGTTGCCAGATTGCTTTTACAAAAAGACTGAGTTTTACAGCATCACCAACAATACGTTTCCCTGAAGCCACATCCGCACTGGATTGTTAATATTCTTATTTACTTTTGCCAGTTTACTAGATATACAGAGGCATCAAAGTTGATTTGAGGTGCTGTGGAATAACATCCTTAACATTCTTAAAAGCTCTCTTGTTGGGGTCTGCAAGTCATGCCCTTAAAATTTTTAGAAGTATTTTTTGTCTGGCTTAAGGGTCTCTCGGGTACAACTTAAATCTTTCTAAGGTCTTTGCAAAAGATCTTGGAGCTGCACCTTTGATATGAATTTTACACTGAAGCTGTGTTTTACTGGCAACACCCTAGATTTGATCTTTGCCTTAAGGCCCTTTCTTACTTTGAAAATATTTTGCTGCCTAGAAGATTCCCCTGGACTGTCTGTATTTCTTCTAAATTCTGCTCAAATAGTTCTTTATTTAGCTCATTCCTTTCTTCTTGTATTTTATCGTAGCATAGGAAACTAAAAGAAGCCAGTTGACACTTTCAACATTTTGCCTGGAAATCTCCTTAGCCAGATCCACAAGTTCATGAGGCACCCTTTCTATTTGTGTTGTTACCCCAGGCAACAGTTTCAATAAAATCTCTTCTGGTGCTCTAGCAATCAGTAGCAATCTCCTCACTGCTCTGCCAGCCTTCACTAATAGCCTTTTTGAAAGTCTTCAGGCCTCTATCCACCTTCTGCTCCCAAAGCCAGTCCTACATGTTCTAGGTTTTTCTTATGCAGCATTGCATTACTTGGTGCCAATTTTTGTTTCACTTATCTATCACTGTGTAAAAAATCAAAAAATCACCCCAAAATTTAGTGGTTTAAGACAACCACCATTATATTGTGTGTGTGTGAATTTGGTGGTTGATTGGTCTTAGCTGGGAGGTTGCTTTCTTCCATGGGGTGTTATGGGGCTGCAGAAGCTAGACTGGGCTGGCCTGTCCAAGACAGTTCATTCGTATGACTGGTAGTTGGTGCTGGCTGTCAGCTGGGAGCTCAGCTGTAGCTGTCAGAGGACCTGGTTCCCCTCCATATAGCCTTTCCATGTGGTTCGTTTGTACAGTATGGCAACTGAGTTCCAAGAGGAAGGAAGTGGAAGCTTCTAGCCTTAAGGCCTGGGCTGAGGGGTCCCAGAATATATTTCTACTGCGTTCTGTTCATCAGAGCAGTCCTAGGCTTTTCTTAGATTAGAAAGAAGGAAAAATAAACTCCACTGCTCCGTGGAAGAAAGGCCCAGGGAGGGGAGAAAGTAATGGTATCATTTGGAGTCTATCTATCAGGCCAGGGTGGCGGGATCATTTATCAGCTTTTCTCAGGAGTGTTGTGGAAGGAAAAGACACCCATTACTCATTCTGGGCTCTGTTCTAGCCATTGTGGATATAATGGTGAATGAGACAAAGTCCCTGCTCTTGTGCAGCTTACACTCTAGTGGGGGGAAATTTTTTAAATATATATATATATTTAAACAAATAAGAAAAATAGAAGGCAGTTAGTTGTTGTGGGTTGAATTGTACCCCCCACCAAACCCTCTTTACGTGTGTCATTCCCAATAAATATGAAGTTCCTCCCAAGACCATTCATCTTCAGTCTTATAGAGACTGAGCCTGCGCGTCTGGAGCCTGTGCTCCGCAGTGGGAGAGGCCACAGCAGTGAGAGGCCCGCGTACCGCAAAAAAAAAAAAAAAAAAATCCAGTTCTTCCTCTACCTTATTTTGTTTCCTGTGTAGGACGTCCTCAACGTCTTGGCCTCATGTTCGTCTTTGAAAATTAAAGTAATAATGGTGTCTCCTTTTTAGGTCTTTGTGGGGCTTAGATTGGATAATGCACGTAAAGCACTTAGCATGAGTTTAGTACAAAGTAAGAGCTCTATAGATATTAGGTACAGTGATGGTGATGTAGTAATATTATAGTAAATGGTGTGAGACATAGATTCAAGTTAATTCTCAATGTTATTAAATGGTGTAGTGGAAATAGCTTTGGATTTGGAAACAGAGGGATCTGAGTTTCAACAGTATCCTCAATGGCAGTGTCATTTCCGAAAAGACAGCTAACTTTTTTTTAACTCAATTTTTTGAAAAGACAATTTTTTAGAGTAGGTTTAGGTTCACAGCAAATCTAAGAGGAAGGTACAGAGAGTTCCCATGTACCCCCTGCTCCTACACATGTGCAGCACTCCCCCAACCCCATCCCCTTATTAACCTCCCCCACCAGAGTGGCACATTTATTACAATTGACGAATCTACCTTGACACGTCATAATCACCCAAATTTTATAATTGACGTTAGATTCTCACTTGGTGTTGTACATTCTATAGGTTTTGAGAAATGTATAATAACATGTATCCACCATTATAGTATCATATAGAGTATTTTCACTGTCCTAAAAATCCTCTGTGCTCTGCCTATTCCTCCATCTGCCTGCCCCCTAACCCTTGGCAACACTGATCTTATTTTTGTTACGTTTTCATAGTTTTGCCTTTTCCAGAATGTTATATAATTGAAATCATACAGTATGTAGCCTTTTTAGATTGGCTTCTTTCAGTTAGTAATATGCATTTTAGTTTCCTTCATGTTTTTTCTTGGGCTTGGTAGCTTTTTTTTTTTAACTGCTACATAATAGCCCATTGTTGTCTGGATGTACCACCATTTATATATCCACTCACCTGCTGAAGGACAGCTTCATTGCTTCCAAGTTTTGGCAATTATGAATAAGCTGCTATAAACATCTGTGTGCAGGTTTTTGTGTGAACACAAGTTTTCACCTCCCTTGGGAAAATACCAAGGAGTATGGTTGCAGAATCCGATTATTAGAGTGTGTTTAGTTTTGTAAGAAACCACCAAACTGTTTTCCAAAGTGGCTGTACCATTTTGTATTCCCACCACCACTGAATGAGAGTTCCTGTTGCTCTACATTCTCACCAGCATTTGATAACAGTGTTCTGAATTTTGGCCATTCTAATAGGTGTGTAGCGGTATCTTGTTTTAACTTACATTTCTCTGCTGACATACTATGTGGAGATCTTTTCATGGACTTATTTGCCATCTATATGTCTTCTTGGATGAAGTATCTGTTAAGGTCTTTGGCTTATTTTTTAATCGGGAGGGCAACCAACTTTTATGAGCCCCAGTTTCCTTATCTACAAAATGGGGGTCTTGATGCTGGTACCTTCTCCATCACAGGGCTGTTGAGAGGTTCACAGTGCGATAAGATATGTGAAAACCTTTTGTGAATGATGAGGCTCTAGTTACATAGAAAGTATTATTAATCTGGTTGTTCCTTCAACTGATATTCAGTGTGATTTTATTCTTTGTTGTGTTACTCCCAATATGTCGTTTAAGTTCTAAGGCTATCAAATTAGAAAATTAAAAATCAAAAGAGACAAATTTCACAACCAAAGGAAGCAGCACTCAGCAAGCTCTGAATTCTTCAAACTCTCTGTGGCTCCTGTGATGAATTGGCCCATCTCCCTTCACCAGGGCTGCAGGGTTGCAGTCTTCACTCCATACAAATGAGAACAGGGTGGGTGTGATTGCCTTGGAGAAACAGACAGGGAACAAAGTGAGCAGAGGTTCTGCTCCCTGATGTTCCCGGAGCTGGTGCCCGCTCCATACTAAGGGGAGTCATAGCTTTAAAAGACTAGACTTGTGTGGTGTCTGTTCTCTAGGTGTCAGTGAAAGCAGTGCTAATTGAGAGAAATGCTGTACCAAATCCACATTTTAATATTTGAGAATTTACATTATATTAGCTATACCAGTACGTGCACACTAGGCTGGCTGCATAAGACTCACTTGGGGGAGCTTATAAACAATTTTATTCATTAAAAAAATATTTATTATGTCTCTAACATGTACTAGTACTAACAGGTACTCTAGACATGGGGATGCAGCAGTGAAAAAATCAAAGTTTGGCTCATGTGGAGCTTACATTGAGTGTGGGGAGATAAGCGATAAACACATAAGTAAATAATATGTCAGATAGTCATAAGTGCTGTGATGAAAAATAAAACATAGTGAGGGTCATAGATGAAATGGGTATGTTATTTTAGACAGGTGGTCTGAGAAGACATCTCCAATAAGGTGACATTTGAGCAGAGGCCTGAAGGAAGTGAGAGAAGAAAGCATGTGGATATCTGGGGGGATATCTGAACTAAGAGCCATTATGCAAAAGGAATAGCATGCGCAAAGGTCCTGAGGTAGGAGAATACTTGTTTATTTGTTTTTTTCTTCTTTAAGAAACAGCAGTGAGGCCAGTGACTGAAGATGAGCCAATTGGGGTAGAGGGAGACTTAGAAAATGAGAGCAGAGAGCTGGAGGCTGGGTGCCAATTAGGAGGAACATTTAGGCCATTGAAAGGATTTAGGACTTTACATTCAGTGAGACAGGAAGGCGTTGAAAGTTTTGAGCAGATGAGTGATGAGATCTGACTCCCGTTGTCCTGCAGAAGAGCATAGACCGTGAGAGGGGGGCAAGGATGGAGGTGGGAGACCAGCACGGGCCTTCCATATTTTTGGTGAGAGATGACGGCTAGTGGTGGAGATAGTATAAATATCTATATTTTTACTGCCTCTCCCACTCTTCCACTTCCAATTGAGAAGATTTAGGATGAGAGCTAGGAATCTGTATTTTTAAAAAAGTTCTCTAGGTGAATTAGAAGCATGGTCAGGGTTCAAAACCAGTGACTTAGGGTGAGAAAGCCCACCCTTCTTTCCTTTGAGGTCTTTCCCTTGGACTGCTCTGCCTGCCTCTGTTCTTACCTCCTCCTCTAGCTCAGGGCCTCTTCTGCGTGGCTCTGCTGCCCTCATTGTTTCCCTTATCTGTCCTCTCTTGTTATTTTCTGCTATGCTCAACCTGCCAAACCCCAGGCAGCTGCCCACTCACGCCCTGGAGGTTAAACCCACACTGTGGCTGGATTTATCTTCCAGCCACAAATGTCCTTTTCTTTCATCTTGTCATTTCCCTGCCAGAATCTTTCTCATGGTTCTGCTCTGCTTCCTAGATAAAGTCCAATCCACCAACCCCTTAGAGTCTGGTCCCAATCAATCGCCCCACCTGTGGGATCATCCCACTGTGTCTGCCCAAAATCATCCTTAGGGGGACTAAATGATTTATTTGCCTTGCTTCAGAAATGACATGGAAGTTCCCATTTCTGCTTTTTTCTTCATACAGTTTATTTCGTCCACTGGGCTGATCTGTTTCCTTTCTACCTTACCAAATCCTATACATCCTGCAAAAGCACTGCACAAGTTCTTATTAAAAACATATTTTTTAAATGTTTGAATGGTTAGTAATTGCACATCGTTCAAAATTCAAAGGATTAGAAGAGGATATATATTTTATATTTTAAAATTTTTTTAAATTTTGTATAAATTCATTTATTTATTATTATTATTTTTTGGATGCATTGGGTCACGGGCTTTTCTCTAGTTGCAGCGAGCGGGGGCTACTCTTCTTTGTGGTGCATGTGCTTCTCATTGCGTTGGCTTCTTTTGTTGTGGAGCACGGGCTCTAGGCATGCAGGCTTCAGTAGTTGTGGCACATGGGCTCAGTAGTTGTGGCTTGTGGGGAGCGCAGGCTCAGTAGTTGTGGCACACGGGCTTAGTTGCTCCTGTGCATGTGGGATCACCCCGGACCAGGGCTCGAACCTGTGTTCCTGCATTGGCAGGCGGATTCTTAACCACTGCGCTACCAGGGAAGTCAGAAGAGGATATATATTTGAAAATGACTTTCCTGAGACTCCCAACCACTAACCAACCAATTCTCCACCCCAGGAGCTTGATTCTATCAGCTACCTGTGCATCCTGACAGTTATATACAGTCATATGTGTGTTTATATCCTGTATTTATAAATATTTCACTTATGTACACACACAAGAATATTCTTTTCTTTTAAAACTAATGGTAGCATATTATCCACATTGTTCTACCCTGATTGTTTTTAATTTAAAATACTCATCATTGTTCTGTATCAGTATGCACAGAACCGATCTTCTTTTCTGTTTATGAACTTAAGCTTTTATTTTTTTCTGTTGCATCATCAAATGATTTCAGTTTGAGGTAGTATTTTTTTTTTATTTTGGCAAAATATACATAGCCAAAATTTACATTTTAACTATTTTTCATTGTACAGTTTAAAGGCATCGAGTATATTCACATTGTTGTGCAACCATCACCACTGTCCAGTTCCAGATTTTTCTTCTTCCCAAATGAACCTCCATACCCATTAAACACTAATGCCCTATGTTCCCCTCCCCCAGCCCCAGGCAATCATCATTCTACTTTCTATCTCTAAGAATTTAATTACCCTTGATACCTCATATAAGTGAAGTTATATAGTATTTGTCCTTTTGTGGCTGACTTATTTCACTTAGCATAAAGTCTTCAAGGTTCATCCATGTTATAGCACATATGAGAATTTCCATCCGTTTTAAGGCTGAATAATATGCCATTGTGTGTATATACCACATTTTGTTTATCCATTCATCTGTCCATGGACACTTGGATTGCTTCTACTTTTTGGCCACTGTGAATAATGCTGCTATGAACATGAGTGTACGAGTATCCATTTGAGTCCCTGCTTCCATTCTTCTAGGTATATACCCAGAAATGGAACTGATAGATCATATGGCTTGTTAGATGTATGTTTAATTTTTGAGGAACTGCCATAACGTTTTCCACAATGCCTTGTTCTTTTAAGTGACTCCTTTATATTCTATTGTATGGATGTACCATAATTTATTTAACCAATCTTATATTGATGGATATTAAGAATGTTTCCAGGCTCTTGCTATAAAAATACTGCAATAAAATTCCTTGGAAATTTTCTTTTGTTTTCATAGAGAGGTATATCTGTGAGATAAATTCTTCTCTTTTTTTTTGCGGTACGCGGGCCTCTCACTGTTGTGGCCTCTCCCATTGTGGAGCACAGGCTCCGGACGCACAGGCTCAGCGGCCATGGCTCACGGGCCCAGCTGCTCCGTGGCATGTGGGATCTTCCTGGACTGGGGCACGAACCCGTGTCCCCTGCATTGGCAGGCGGACTCTCAACCACTGCACCACCAGGGAAGCCCTGTGAGATAAATTCTTAATGCAATTGTTGATCAGAGAATAAATGAACTTTTTAAAAACAGATTTTATTTTTTAAAGCAGTTTTAGGTTCACAGCAAAATCAAACAGAGAGTACAGAGATTTCTCATATACCCTCTGCCCCTGTACACATACAGCCTCCTCCATTATCCATGTTCCCCGCCAGAGTAGAGCATTTGTTACAATTGATGAACCTACATAGACACATCATAGTCCCCCCAAATCCAGAGATTACATTAGGGTTCGCACTTGGCATTGTATATTCTATGGGTTTGGACAAAAGTGTAATGACGTGTATCTACCATTATAGTACCATACAGAGTATTTTCACTGCTCTAAATATCCTCTGTTCTCTGGCTATTCATCTGTCCCATCCTTGCTAGCCCCTGGAAACCACTGATCTTGTTAGTTTTTGCCTTTTCCAGAATGTCCTATAGTTAGAATCATACAGTATGCAGTCTTTTTAGATTGGCTCCTTTTGCTTAGTAATATGATTAAGGTTTTTCCATGTCTTTCATGGCTTGATATCTCATTTTATTTTAGTGCTGATTAATATTCTATTGTCTAGATGTACCACAGATTATTTATCCATTCACTTACTGAAGGACATCTTGGTTGCTTTCAACTTTTGGCATTACGAATAAAGCTGCTATAAACATCTGTGTGTTGGTTTCGTGTAGACCTAAGTTTTCATTCCTTTGGGTAAATACCAAAGAGTATGATTACTTGTATGGGAAGAATATATCTGGTTTTGTAAGAAACCACCAACTGTCTTCTTAAGTTGCTGTACCATTTTGAAATCCCACCAGCAATGTATGAGAGTTTCCATATATTAGAAAAGAAGAAAGATCTAGTTTCTTAAGGTGGAAACTCTTTGCACTGATATTAATTCTTTTGCTGCATGTCTAGGGTTTACCCACTAAGCAAGGTACTGTAGTTGAGATCATATTTTATTGTGTTTAGGGATTCCCTGGGTGATCACTGAGGTCCTTCTACCATCACTGGTCAGATCTCTTGTCTTTCCACCAGATGTGAGCTCTGGGGAATTAAATTAAATTAATTAATTACACAATTTTGAAAGGTTATACTCCATTTACAGTTATTGCAAAATATTGGCTATATTTGGGGAACTTTATATTTACAATTGTCTGGTCATTTTTGCCTGTCTGTGAAATTCTACTCTATGCACACCTAACCCAGCACTCATCAAAGGCTCAAGCAGACCCATAAGCAAATTACTGAATCTTCTTGCATTTTTCCCTTTAGTCCAGATGCCAGGCCCACAATCCCCAGCTGCCTTGGTCTCCCCAAACTCCAACTCCATAACTATTTCAGTGACGCCAAAATGTTCTCTTTCACTCCACCCAGCTGTACCAGTGACTGTGAAATTGCCTCTAGGCAACAAGCTGGGATAAGTATAGGGCCTGGTTGTTAGTTTCCCTTTTCTCATGGACCACTGTCCTGTGCTCTTTCTGTTTATTTTTTATTCATTGCTCTAGGGATTATACTGTGCATCTTTAATTTATCACAATTCTCTTAGACTTTATGTAGAATTACTTCAAAAAAGATGTAGAGGGCTTCTCTGGTGGCACAGTGGTTGGGAGTCCGTCTGCTGATGCAGGGGACACGGGCTCGTGCCCCGGTCCGGGAAGATCCCACATGCCACGGAGCGGCTGGGCCCGTGAGCCATGGCCGCTGAGCCTGCGCGTCCGGAGCCTGTGCTCCGCAATGGGAGAGGCCTCAACAGTGAGAGGCCCGCATACCGCACCAAAAAAAAAAAAAAAAAGAAATATGTAGAAAACTTGCAATAGTATAGTTGCATTTTCCCCTTTCTTTTTGCTATTTTTACCATATATATATTACATCTATATATATATTTTTGAGATACAATTCACATACCATAAAATTTACCCCCTTAATGTATACAATTCAGTACTTTTAAAATTATATTCAAAAAATTGTACAACCATCACCACTGTTTGATTCCAGAACATTTCATCACTCCAAAAAGAAACCCCATATCCATTAGGAGCTTCTCTTGTTTCCCCTCTACCTCCAGCCTCCAGCAACAACTCACCTACTTTTTGTCTCTCTAGATTTTCCTATTCTGGACATTTCTTATAAATGGAATAATGTATCTGTATACATTTTAAACCCAACAATACTGTTATAATTTTTGCTTTAAATAGTCAAATATGACTTTTACATAAATTAAGAGAAGAGAAAGAAAAATATATAGTTTTAATATTCATCCATATATTACCATTTGTGGTGCTCTTCATTCTTTACTTGTAGATCTGAGTTAACACATGGTGTAATTTCCTTTTATTCTGAAGAGCTTCCTTTAGCATTTCTTGTAATTTTCCCTTTGCTATTTAAGGTTTTGTGGCAAACAGGGGCCAAGAAAGCTTCTGTCATGTACCAATTCCATTACTTGATAAGTATGGGTTTTTCAAGGAATTCTCCCATTTCATCTGTTATTGAATTTTTTGGCATAAAGATGATATTATTCCCTAATTATACTTTCAATATCGTGGTTTCTGTAGTGCTAGCCCTTCTTTCAATCCTGCTATTGGTAATTTGTGTTTTCTCTATTTTTCTATTGATTAGGGTTTTATCAGCTGTGATCTCTTCAAAGAATCAGTTTTTGGTTTTATTAATTTTCTGTATTGTCTGTTTTTCTATTTCATTGATTTCTGTTGTATCTTTATCATGTTTGTCTTCCCACTTAGTTTAATTTGCTTGTCTTTTTCTATTTTCTTTAGGTGTCAAGTTGTGTCATTGATTTTAAATCTTATTCTCTCATATAAACATTTAGGTTATAACATTCCCCTTAATTATAGCTTTAGTTTCAGCCCACAGATTTTTATATGTTGTATTTTCATTACCGTTCTGTTTAAAATATTTTCTAATTTTCCCTGTGACTTTTTTCCATGGGCTATTTACAAGTGTGCTGTTTAATTTCCTAATACTTGGGGCTTTTCTACTTATCAGTAAGGCATCTCCATTCTAGCTTTCCCAGCTGTTAGCCCTTTAAGATTCAATCTCTGCAGGGCATTATAGATCTTGTCTTGAACATGTGCAGTCCAAATATGGTAGGTTGACTTCTAAGATGGCCCTCAATGGTCCCCCACTGCCTAATATTCATACCCTTATATAATCCTCTCCCCTTGAGTGTGGGCTGGAACTGGTGATTTGCTTCTAACCAATAAAATACAGCAAAAGAGATGACATATCACTTCTGTGATTAGGTTGTAGCATGTCATGACTTCTAGGTGTTAGCAGACTTGCTGGCTTTGATGAGCAAGCTGCCATATTGAAGAGGCCCAAGTGGCAAGAAACCGAGGGTAACCTCTGGCCTAAAGCCAACAAAGAATAATTCCCTCAGTCCAACAGCTCTGAAGGGACTGAATCTTACCAACAACCAGGTGTGTGAATTTATGAAAGTCCTGAAAGAGAGGGCCCATGAATGGATTCCTGAGCTACAGAAACTGCAATAAATGTGTATTGTCTTAAGCTTCTAAGTTTTGGGGTTAAGAAGAAATGGACAGCTACTACATTAACCCTTGGCCAAGGAGGTATAGTGAATGCTTATTTATACTTCTGGGGCCCCTCCTCTGTGCAGCTCGCTCTTCTCAGGTACCCTGCCCTGGAAATTCCAATGGCTTTAGTAGCCCAGAACTCAAATCTTTGTGTATGTTTGGATATTTTAAGGGCAAGGATTGAGTTATAAACATCTTTGTATTCTCCACAGAGCCTAGCTGAATACCAAATTTCTAATGAGTGTTCCTTTATTATTATTATTATTTTTTTTTAAATTTTATTTATTTATGGCTGTGTTGGCTCTTCATTTCTGTGTGAGGGCTTTCTCTAGGTGCGGCAAGCGGGGGGCCATTCTTCATCGCGGTGCGCCGACCTCTCACTATCGCGGCCTCTCGTTGCAGAGCACAGGCTCCAGACGCGCAGGCTCAGTAATTGTGGCTCACGGGGCTAGTTGCTCCGCGGCATGTGGGGTCCTCCCAGACCAGGGCTCGAACCTGTATCCCCTGCATTGGCAGGCAGACTCTCAACCACTGCGCCACCAGGGAAGCCCCCTTTATTATTTTTTGATTGCATGCTTTCCAAATTGAACTGCCCCAATACAGCCTTGATCAGGGGCACATCTCAATGGTAACTAGTGAGAGTCTTTGCAGGGCTCCCCAAATTGAAGCCCCAGACAGTCGTGGACCACATACCCCGCATACAGAGCTCATCTATACCAAGTCACTCCTACTTGCAGATCTGGATGGAGTGCTATCCTGCAGATGTGGAATCTTGTTTTCCCAGTGGCCACCAGGGGGCTGGATGACACAACATGTTGCTGCAGGGGGATAGACCTTTACTAACGGGAAATGGGAAATGGAAGTGAGCTGGGCAGATAAAGCCCACTTCCTTTCTTCCCTCTATAGAATTCTCTGAGATGCAGTTCCTTTTTGCAGCCCTTCTAGAAAAGTTCCATAGCACCAGCAAATGAAACTGTTGAATGACCAGCAATTTACAGTTCCACCCTCACTGCCTCCTGGGCTTTGCACCTCTCAAAGAAAACATCCATATTTTAATCCTTGCCTCAGGCTCATCTTCCTAGAGAGCCTGGGCACTCATGGCACTCATGGTTTATCTTTGCTTTACGAGTCCATCTCAACTAATGATCTCTGAGGACCATACTTTAGCATAACAAGTTTGACCATAACTCACCTTTGATAAGTCATGTAGCCAATTTCACATACTGTCTTGTGTCATGTTCTGTCATGTTTTGAACATCTTCCCTCAGTTTCTCAAACTCTATGCTAAAGGAAATGGATTTTAAAATTGAATGACTAAGGAAAGAATCAATTTGAAGGAAATGACTGAATATGGAGTTGGCAGTTTGCTTTGTTTGTTGTTCACATTAACTAGCTGTAGGGAGCTAAAATACTTTTAAAAAATGGACAGTTTTCACACTGAGTTAAATTCTGTGTGGTAGAGGAAAAGCTTTTGCCTGCATCCCATCTCACCATCCCGCCATGGCGATTTGCAATTTGCGCCACCTCTGTTCAGTCCAGTGAAACATCAGGGGACTTGTTGAAAGAGAAACCCACAGAAAAAGAAAGGCACAGACCCCTTCCTTCTCTAATCAATTCTGATTTTCAGCAGCACACCAGGTAGAAGTAAGAACTCAGAAATGTGGCAGGGCTTTTTTGCCCTTAAATTAATGGGAGCCTAGAAGAAAAATAATTGCACGTACGTGCCTGTTTCTCTCCTTCCACAATACTGTGTGCAGTCAGATGAAAACTGTTCTTCCTAAGCTTCTAACTTCATGTAAATTAGGTGCAATTTATTTTCCCTTTAGCCTCAAAGCTTGGTAAGTGTAGCCAGACCAACAAGGCTATTAGTAAAAGCAGACCCTAGACATTAAGAAAGAGTGAGTCTCTTCTGATGCTTTTCATTATATCAGAGCAGCAAATTACAGACTCTTTCATTAGCGTACACGGAGTTGAATAGAGGGTGTCTGAGACAGTAGCAGTTACCTAGTTTCTTCCCAACTCTCATTTCCCTGCATTTACTGTGCCTCCCTATGGTTTAAAGGAGCTCACCACAGTCAGGAGGTACCCTCATGGTTCTGGCAATCAAGTGGCCACATGGTGGTTAAAAGGGTTCTGATCCCCATATGCAGGAAACATTATGGGACATCAAAGAGAGGACCCTAATTTAGCTTAGGAGTGGGATAGGGTTGAGGAAAAAATTAAAGGGACACACTTCCAGAGTTTGACACTGTTGAACTAATTCTTAAGGCTAACTGGGAGCTAGCCATATAAATAAATGAGGGTTGAGGGAGTTCTAGGAATTCAAAAGGTATTCTAGAAGGACTTTTGCTTTTAGTAAGTAGACCATGGCATATAATCATTCTTTGGATCTTGAGCTCTTACTTTGCCTCAGAGGCACTTTCTCTGGATGGTAATAGACATGTACATATAACAAAAATAAAATATAAAACACTATTGTATTACCCTGGCTAAATAAATAAATAAGGGGGTATTATTCTCTTATGTTATTCATCTCCTAAATAATTTTCTACTCAACTAGCCTCCTCTTAACCTATAAACATGTTCAAGTCATTCCTATCCAGAGAGAAAACTTCTTATATCAGTTAGAACTCCTTCAGGTAGAGGTTAAGGTTGAATAGGAAACTCAACCCTAACTGACTTAACTAAAAAGGGGATTTATGGAGATTGTTGAAGATCCAGGGTTACTGCAGCCATAGGGACAGCCAGATTCAGTGGCTCAGATAATGTCACCAGGACCTGGTTTCTCTTCATCTCATAGCTCTGATTTCTGCTATGTTGGTTTTATTCTCTGCTAGGCTCTCCCTGAATAGGGATAAGATGACTGAATAACTCCTGCTTCTAAGTTCTAAACCCAAACATATCTGTAATCACATTAAATGTAAATGGCCCAAACACTCTGATAAAAAGACAGCGATTGTCAGATTGGATAAAAGGCAAAACCCAATTATATCTTGCTTACAAGAAACCAACTTTAAAGTTACAAATAAGTTAAAAATAAAAGAATTAAAATATATACCATGCTATTATTAATCAAAGAAAACTGGAGTGGTTACATTAATATTAGACAAAGTAGACTTCAGAGCAAAGACCATTACCAGAGATACTGAGAATCATTTCATCATGATTAACTGGTCATTTAAGAGGACACAAACCTCCTAAATGTTTATGCATCTAGTAACAGCGCTTCAAAATACATGCAGTAAAAAGCAAGAGAACTCTAAGGACAAATAGACAAATCCACAATTATAGTCAGAGATACCAACACTCCTCTCTTAAAATATTTCTAACTTCCCTTGAAACTTCTTCTTTAACCAATATGTAATTTAGAAATGTGTTATTTAATTTCCAGTTATTTGGGGACTTAATTTCTAAATACCTGGGATCTTCCAGATAACATTCTGCTGTTGATTTCTAGTTTAATTCTGTTATGAGCAGAGAACACACTTTGTAAGATTTCAATTCTTTTAAAGTTGCTAAAGTTTGTTTCATGGTATAAAATATGGTCTATTATTTTTATTTATTTATTTATTTTTTGCGTTACGCGGGCCTCTCACTGTTGTGGCCTCTCCCGTTACAGAGCACAGGCTCTGGAAGCGCAGGCTCATGGGTCCAGCCGCTCCGCGGCATGTGGGATCTTCCCAGACAGGGGCACGAACCTGTGTCCCCTGCATCGGCAGGCAGACTCTCAAGCACTGCGCCACCAGGGAAGCCCCTAAAATATGGTCTATTATAGTTAATGTTCCATATACACTTGAAAAGTGTATTTTGCTGTTGTTGGGTGGAGTGTTCTAGATCAGCTAGGTCAAGTCAATAGTATTATTTTTAGGACGTCTATATTCTTGATGAATTTCTGCCTATGATTTTGTTTTATTAATTACTGAGAGAGGAGTGTTGTAGTCTCCAGCAGAGTATAGAGAGTGGGTTGAATTGAGAGACAATAGTTTAATAACTGACATAGTTCATTCCTTTGGCTACTCAATATTTATAACCATCTTTCCATACATATTCATACTTCCATACAATAACAAAAAACTTCTTTATGCTTTCACCTAACTAAATGCAACTAAGTTTTTTACAACCAAAGACATTCCTCACTGTTTCCCCAAAATGAAGAAATAAAAACTTCCAAAAGTCATTGAATCAATTTTTAAAAATCTTTTTTCATTGAGGTACAGTTGACTTACAATATTATATATGTTTCAGGTGTACAACATAGTGATTCACAATTTTTAAAGGTTATACTCCCTCTGTTTATAGTTATTATAAAACATTGGCTATATTCCCATGCTGTACAATATATCCTTTGAGCTTATTTATTTTACATAGTGGTTTGTACCTCTTAATCCTCTACCCCTATCTTGCCCCTCCCCCTTCCCTCATCCCATTGGCAACCACTAGTTTGTTCTCTATATCTGTGAGTCTGTTTCTTTTTTGTTATATTCACTAGTTTGTTGTATTTTTTAGATTCCGCATATAAGTGATATCATACAGTATTTGTCTTTCTCTGTCTGACTTATTTTACTAAGCAAAATACCTTCCAAGTCCATTCATATTGTTGCAAATTTCATATTGTGGCAAAATTTCATTCTATGCAGCCTGGACCTGTATATTTTGCTTATCGAGGAAACACCACCTTATCTTGGTTATTAACTTAAAGCATAACTGCCTCTTGTCTTTTTCATTCAGAGTTTTGTTTTCCAACTGGTGCTACAGTTGAGTATTCAACAGGCCATTCCACCTTCCTATTAAGCCAGATGCGTCTGGGTGGTGGTGTGCATGGATTTCATGGGCATGAATCCACTGCTGCACTTCATAATATACTAGAACTAGAAACTAAGGCATTCTAATATGAAGGTCAGCACCAGAAGTAGAGATTGTATAACTTGATGGGACAAGAGAATCCTCAAAATATCATGACCTTTAATCCTAAATTTTGTGTCTCTGTGTCAGACCATCAGTTTTACTCCCATACTTTTCACCAGGATATTAAAAAGATTGACCAAATCTCATTGTAATTGAACTCCAAATTATTTCGTTTATTAGAATTTCTTGAAATAAATGGGCTACTAGATGGATGAGACTTATCATCATACAATTTTAATTACCCTGAATTTACCGTAGCAGGGATTCAACTGCTAATACCATGTAAGGATTAATCAATAGGAGTATTTCTGAATCTTTTTGGATGTCAAAGTTCTTAATACCAGTCAAGATAAAATGACATGTTTCTTGATCAGGCCATGGCAGATAAAGGTTTGTGTAGGGTTGCTTTTTAAGTGGAAACAAAAGATGTGATCTGTGAAGAAATTAGTATTTGAATCATAGGGTAAGAAGGGGGGTGGGCATTGGTTCTCCTTTTGATTTGAAATAAACTACTAGAAGACCTAAGCCTGTCAGAGGCAGAATGCAACATAAAAGTGTCAGAGCTGATAAGTGTACTTTGAATCTTAATGATTATCTTTCGAATGCAGTTCAGAATATTTTACAGCTACTCCATTTATTTCAATTCACCCTTAAAATTTGGCACACTGTCCCAGGACCCAGAAGACAATTTTTTCTACCTAGATATTTAAATATATTTTCTCCATTTCCATTTCTTTAAACATGTCCATGACATAGTCCTGTCTTTCAACATAGTCATAAACATACTTTCCAAATAGATCTATGTATGGCTCATAGGATCCATAGGAAAGGAGAAAGAATCTGTATTTCAAAAGTGTTATCTTCTTAAAAGAATGAATCTTTACTCTGAAAAATCTATATATGGTAAGGGATCTAAATCTCTGAAAAAAAAGTCTTATTTAAGAAGGAAAAATAGAGAAGTGTATATTTTTCCATGAGAGTTGAAAATAGAAGATAAATATTTTCATTGTACAGGAAGAAAAAGAAAGGAAGATGGGATCTTTTCCCTAAATCACAGCTTACATAAAAGCAGAGACAGATAGAATAGGTTAAAGCAGAGCTGCTCTGGTTGACTGAGGGTGGGGGTGGGAGGGGGAGGGAGGTGGGGGAGGTAAATCCAAATAAACATTCATCCCTCCACCCCACTCCCAGCCAAGCTGTGCGGGAAGAGGATTCTGTAGAGCTCAATGTTGAAATCAGTGTTAAGAAAAGAAAAATTATAAAATGTTTCTCTTTCCAGAATCATAGGTTTTTTTTTTTTTTTTTTTGCTGTACGCGGGCCTCTCACTGTTGTGGCCTCTCCCGTTGCAGAGCACAGGCTCCGGACGCGCAGGCCCAGCGGCCATGGCTCACGGGCCCAGCCGCTCCGCGGCATGCGGGATCTTCCCGGACCGGGGCACGAACCCGTATCCCCTGCATTGGCAGGCGGACTCTCAACCACTGCGCCACCAGGGAAGCCCTCCAGAATCATAGGTTTTGAATGTATGGTTGAACTGATGGCAATGGCTATGTGTCCAGTCTTTTCGGAGCAACCTCATTATCTCTTCCTCTGCTGGTTTCCACTCTCCGTGTTTACTGCTGCACGTTGTTACTCACTCTGTACCCTCTGCCTCTCAAATCCTACCCATCCTTCAAGGTTCAGCTCAAAATCTCCTTCTTCTATAAAGTCTTTCTGGTTGGATGTAACCACCCCCCTCCTCTGAGGTCCAATCATTGCAATTCATTTATATTTGTATTGATTAATTAAAGATTTATTGTTGAATGCACAGGCATGGCAATAAGTATTAGAGCTATGGTGGTAAGGTCCCTGCCCTTTAGAGAACTTACCTAGTGGCAGGTGGTGGTGGCAGAACGGACAATAAAAAAGTAAACAAATAAATGACCGAAGTACAGGTTATGATAACTGCCACAAAAGAAATAAATTGAATGATGTGATAAAGCGTATCTGTACCTCTGTATGCTTATGTGAATGGTGTGAATGGGGGCTGCCTTAGGGTGTGGTGAGGGGCTGGCATGTGAGCTGAGAGCATGGAAGGCTTTGGGCATGTGATATGAAGTCCAAAAATCTGAGAAGACAGAAGCAAAGGAACAGGTCAAGTTAGGGTGCCAAGGAGCAGAAAAACTGAAAATGGGGGAGCAGCGGGAATCAAAGAAAACCATCTTGGCACAGCTCCCAGATGAGAGCCTCGATGCCCAGGTGTCCTTCTTGGAGGTCCCTCAAAGTCACAAACTTTTCTGGGAGAGGGCCCACATCCAGATTCATCCTTGTGTCCCCACAGAAACTAGAACAGGGTTTTGCCCATGGAAGTGCTCTGTAATTGACGGTAAAATAAGGAATAAAGCCCCAATCAATTCCTTCATGAAGACTTCTCTGATTTTTACCAAATAGCCTCTCTTTCCCCTGAACCCCAGGGAGAGCTTCTAGTGTAACATACTAGGTTTTTATCTGAATTCTTATATAGATATTTGGTACTTGAGCTCCCATGGAGATTTAAGGAATTGTTGAAGAGTAGTGCTTGGGCGTGGAAGCTGTATTTTTCTTGGTGTGACTGTCCTTTGTTTTCTGTCTTCATGGTCTACAGGCTGAATGGCATGAATCTGTGGTGCTGGTTTTCTAAAGCAAGTAAATAGACATAATGTCTCAAAATGCATACATAGGGCTTCCCCGGTGGCGCAGTAGTTGAGAGTCCGCCTGCCGATGCAGGGGACACGGGTTCGTGCCCCAGTCTGGGAGGATCCCACGTGCCGCGTGAGCCATGGCCGCTGGGCCTGCGCGTCCGGAGCCTGTGCCCCGCGGTGGGAGAGGCCACAACAGTGAGAGGCCCACGTATCGCAAAAAAAAAAAAAAAAAAATGCATACATAATGTCTCAAAATGCATACAGCCAGCATGACCCTTTGGTGTCCTGATAAGCCAGCTTTGGGGGCAGGAGTGAGGAGGGGAGAAACCCTGATTTGTAGCCTTTGTCTATTTCTGTTGTGTAAATACTTCCACTGCCTTTGCCATATTCCTATTATCAGTCATTTCTCACGACTCCAGCACACAGCTGTGACCTCAACATTGGTGCTCATCACCTTCAGCTGCCTTGTCAGAAGGATCCTCTCAGTGAACTGCACTTCATTCTGGTTGCCCCTTGACAAGAGACCCAGAGAACGTGTTGAAGGCTGGGAGATGAACTGCAAAGATGATGTAATGATCACTGGCTGATGCCTGAGTAAGCAGTCAGGAGAGAGCCTCCATTTCACTTGCTCTCATGGTCTTGGCAGCTCTGCAGCCAACAATAGACAGCAAAAATGGTCTCCTGTACCCTGAGCTGGATTCTCCTCTTCACTCATTCTTGAAGAGCTGCACGCAAGGCGAAGCAGCAGCCTGGACATGCAGGGAGGGAAGCTATTTTCTTCTTTCTTTGGTATACTTGCCTTGAACGAAACCAAGTATGTTTTGAGGTATAACTGAATGCAGCAAACCTCTGCCTTCTGTCAAGGTTACTAGGTACTTCTTAGGTTTTCCTCCACCCTAAACAAAAATTGCAGGTCCGGGCAGTGACATCCTGGCTGATAGGATTAGTCATGGTGTTTGATGAAAACACTTCTCCCCTCTGATCATGGCACTGTGCGTATGGTTTTCCTTTGGCAATTTGGGTCATGTTCTAGGAGAAAATCAGTACACAATGAATCTTTGTAGTTTGCAGATGAATTAAAGATGCTCTGAGAAATGCCAAGGGGATAGGGAGAAAGTACAAGGAGGGTCTCTGGGCGATGAATGAGGGTCGGAAGGCGGGTGCTGCCTCTAATAGTGGATGAGAATAAGGTAAGGAATTTAGGGCCCAATATTCCAAGCTACACATGCAAAAATATTGGCTTACATTCTTCTAAGTTAAATCTCAGGAAAAGGGTTCTGGAGTCAAAGCCTTGTGCTCTTAAATGAGAAAGACCCGGGCCTGTGTATTAGTTCCCTACTGCTGCTGTAACAAATTACCACAGACTTGGTGGCTTGAAACAACATAAATTGACTTCCCTGGCGGTCCACTGGTTAAGAGTCCATGCTCCCAATGCCAGGGGCATTGGTTCAATCCCCGGTTGGGGAACTAAGATCCCACATGATGCACGGTGTGGCCTAAAAATAAATAAATTAATTAATTAAAAAAAACATGAATGTATTATCTTACAGTTCTGGAGTTCAGAAGTCTGGAATGGGACTCACTGGGCTGAAATCAAGGTGTTGGCACGGCTGTTTTCCTTTCCAAAGGCTCTAGGGAAAAATCTGTTTCCTTGTCTTTTCCTGCTTTTAGAGGCCACCTACATTCCTCCACTCTGGGATCCCTTCTTTCATCTTCACAGCCAGCAGAGCTGCATCTCTGTCTGACTGTTTTCCGTAGCTCAGATCTCCCTCTGCTTCTTCTTCTGCTCCCCGTTGTCTACTTCTAAGGACCCTTGTGGTTATATTGGCCCACCTGGATAATCTAGGATAATCTCCCTATTTAAAGCCTATGGATTAGTAATCTTAATTCCATCTGTATCTTTACTTCCCCTCTGCCCTGTAGGGTAATATATTTATAGGTCCTGAGGATTAGGTCATCTTTTTTTTTTTTTTTTTTTTTTTTCTTTAAGGAACCTAACTCCAGAGTGGAGAGATGACGGTCACACATCCAGCAGGAGATGTACCCAGAATTCTAACCTGGAGAGTGAAGATTGAAGGCTGAAAAGCAAACCAGGGAAGGGAGTATGCTGGTATTGGAGCTGACCTAGAGGAGGGGTGATTTGCTCCCAAAAGTGCCTGGGAGAAGCCACGAGGGTCCTCTAGATCTGAAGACATCTCTAGCTCATGGGATCCTCCTCCAAACCACAGAGGCTCTTCCCTCATTCAAACAACTACTGAAATTGTGTGTCCTCCAGAAACCCTGGCCGTGTGACCCCCAGGTGCAGTGAGGAGCTGCCTGGGAAACGCAGGGAGCAAGAGCTTTCGGCCCATCTTGATGCTACAAGCACTTACAAATATATATATATACCAAATGACATTGTTGAGAGTATCTAGTCACCGTCCCAAAAGGAGGTATCAGGTCATATTTTTTTTCCCTCAACTGCACAGAGTCTACGTAATACGAGAAACGTGAATTTGAATATCTGAGTACATCTGTGCAACTCAGCCACACACTCTTGAGTGTCTGACTTTGGGTAATTTCCTCCAAGAGCCTCGGTTTTCTCATCTGTGGAATGGGGACACCGATTCTGTTACGCCCTCTCAGGGGCCCTGTAGGGAACTAACTGAAATAACGTGAAAGCCCGATGCTTTGTGTGGTCTTAGGACAGCATAAGCTCAAAGGCCAGGAGCTGGGTATAGGCAGAAACCCCCGGGCGCGCAAACAACTCGCAGCGACCTAGGTCAAGACCTTCTGAAGATGTTCCTTTCAGAAGGCTGGGGGAGCAATTCCCCATCAGCAGACCCCTGCATCGGCAGGCGGACCCCCAACCACTGTGCCACCAGGGAAGCCCCAGGACGTGGTCATCTTTGAGGGGCCATTATTATGCGTAATGACCTTATTCTGGATTCCAACCCGGTATATTCAGAGCTATGTAACCTTGGGCAAGTCACCAACCTTTTAAAAAGCCTCATTAGATAGTGGGGTAATAGTAGTACCTTCCTCATGGGCTTTTGGTGAAGATTAGATGTGCTAACATGTGCCATGTGCTTAAAAGGATGCTTGGCCCATGCCAAATACTCTGTGAATGTTAGCTAGTTTTATTTCAGACCTTACTCATGCTTGCTCCCCTTGGCTCTGGATTAGAGAACCCTCTTCGAACTCTCACAGAAGCCTGTCCTTCCTGGACCATAGCACATCCCACATTGCAATGTCACCATCTGTTTATGTGTCTCTTTCCTCTATTAAACAGAGTTCCCTGACAGTAGGGGGACTAGCTTATGTATCTTAGTAACTCCTTCATGTCTGGCACAGAAGAAGCTTCCCAGTAAAAGACTGGGTTGAAGCGTGTTACCATTAAGAGTGAAAAATGAGTTTTTTCCTAATCATATAAAAACCACAAAAGTTCACCCTAAAGTTTTCTCGACTGCGTCAGTTTCTCCCATAACATTTGCTTCAAACTTTTGGGACATCCTACTGTTTGTCTTCTCTGGACATTTTTAGACTAAACAAAAATATTATTACTAAATGTATTAATTGATGAAATTTTTTATTTTAGAAAGTCATTATTAATGAGAACATTTAGAAAATAACTGATCATTCAGCTACCACTGTCAAAAAATTACTAGCCTACTTTTTCACAAAGGTACTTTGGAGATGAAGTGTGGTACTGAAGTAATACTGTGTTGGCAGCAGTGAATAAGCCATTTTAATGTAAAAACTTTTATACCCTCGCTCCCTGCAGTGATACTGTGATTTTGCTGGGGTATGTAAGCCTATCCTTAGCTAGTGCGCATGAGCTATAATTAAATGGAGATGTATTATTAAACACACATGTAGGAGTTAAAAAACATGATCTAGATATAAGGTGTAAAGATGTGATCACCCTGATTGGAGATGAAGGAAGAGACACTTAAAAGAGATAAGATCCTTTTATGGAGCTTGTTGAAGAGGAAAAAAGAGTTCTGAGGGGAAATTAAAAAGTCCTAATTAAGATGACAGGCTCAAATTATCTCAAGGGGAGTCCACAAATTTTCAGGCTTTATAACAAGAGGAAGACTCCTCTGTGGGTAAAATCCAGAAAAGACTGGCTCTTAGGTGGCTATGAGGAATATAGCGTCAGTTAGATCTCAGTAGGCAGGTGTTCTCTCCTTCTTCAAGGATCTAGGAAATTAAGAGCAGGTAGAGCAAGCATATACCTCCATTAGAGCATTAACACTGCATTGTAACACAGGCAGACGTGTGAGTCTTCCCCATTAGACTTAAGGTGGTGAGAGCACATACCCAGCTTTAATTTTTGTGTATAGAGGGCCTAAAACTCCACCTGGCATATAGAAAACACTGAATAAATATTCGTTGCTGAATAAAAGAGCTGGTCTCATAGAATTTAAGAGCCAGAAGTGTGCAAAGAGACTAGTGGTCTCCAGATTGGTGGTCTCCAAATCTATCTGGACATCAGAATCACCAGTGGAGTGTATGTGTGCGTTCCTTTTAAGATACTGATTCTAGAATACATAGAGGATACACCACTTATTCCCTTCATGAGACACAACCCCAAGTACCCTCCTAATCAGACTGAATACTTTCCCCCTACAATCAGGAGTAAGGCAGAGATGTCTGCTCTTGCCACTTCAGCATAGAACCGAAAGTTCTGGAAACTACAAAAAGATAAGAAAAAGAAATAAAAGCCATAGAGATTAGAAAAGAAGAAATAAAACTCTATTCACAAATGCATGATCGTCTTCGTAGAAAACCCCAAGGATTCGACAAAGAAATTCTTAGAAATAGTGAGTGAGTTTATCAGATTCATAGGATAAAAGTCGATATACAAAAACCAATCATATTTCTACATGTTAAGCCTTAAACAATTGAAGATTGAAATTTACATGTTCAATAGCACACAGGAAGAAATACTGTTATAAGACTAACAAAAATGTGCAGGATGTTTATACTCAATAATGAAAGAAATCAAAGAAGACTTAAATAGACATGTTTATCATGTTCATGGATTATAAGACTGAACATTTTTAAGGTGTTAATTCTCCCCAAATTGATCTATAGTTTTAAATGCAATCACAATAAAAATATCAGTAGGGATTTTGTAGATAGTGACAAAATGATTCGAAAGTGTATGTGAAAAGGCAGAATGAATCAGAAAGCTAAGACAATTTTGAAAAAGGACAAGGTTGGAGGACTTGTATCACTTGATTTCAAGACTCATTAAAAACCCACAATAATCAAGACAGTGTGGTACTGGCAAAGAACAGACACATGGATCATTGGAACAGAATTGTGAGTCAGAACTAAATCCACACAGATAGGGTTAACTGATTTTTGACAAAGGTGCAAGGTGATTAAATGGAGAAAAACATAGTCTTTTCAATAGTGTTGGAATTATTGGATATCCACAAGCAAAAATATGAACCTTGACCCATACCTTATACTTTGTACAAAAATGAACTAAAAATGGATCATAGACATAAATATAAAACCTAAAACTATAAAACTTTTAGGAGAAAACCTTTGTGACTTGGGATTAGGCAGAGTTATTAGATATGATACCCTAAGTATGATACATAAAGGAAAAACTTGATAAATTAGACTTCATCAAAATGAAAACTTTTGCTATGTGAAGGATCATGGTAAGAGGATGAACAGATACTCTGCCCAGTGGAATAAAAATATTTGGACCTAACTGACAAAGGATTTGTATCCACTATACATAAAGGATACTTAAAACTTATCAAAAAGCAAGCAAATGAACCAATTAAGACATGGAAAATTTTTGAAAAGATACTACAATGGAATTAAATAGGTGGCAAATAAGCACATGAAAAGATGCTCAACATTTTAATTATTAGGGAAATAGAAATTAAAGCTACTACACACCATTTAAAATGGTTTAAAACAAAACAAAGAAACAAAAACCTAGCCATATCACGTCCTGGAATGAATACAGAACAACTGAACCCTCATATATTGCTATTGGAAATGCAATTTCAAAGGCAGTTTGGCAGTTTCTTTTATAGGTAAACGTACACTCACTGTGGGAGCCAGCAAACCCAGTCCTATGTATTTACCCAAGTGAAATGATAACTTCTATTCACACAAAAACCTGTAGGCCAATATTTACAGTTGCTTTATTCATAACTGCCCTGAACTGGAAATAACCTAAACTTCCTTCAACTGTGAGGAGATAAATAACTTGTAATACATTCACACAATAAGAAGGCATAAACCACTGATGGACGCAACAACACAGGTGAATCTCACATGCCTTATACTCAGTGAAGGAAGCAAATCTTGAAAGGGTACATACTGTATGATTTCACTGATACGATATTTTGAACAGACAAAACTGTGAGGCAAAAAACACATCAGTAGTTTCCAGGGGTTAGGGTTAGGGGGAGGGCTTGACTACAAGGGGCAGCAGCATATTTGGAGCGATGGCCCCATTTTGAATTTTGATGGTGGTAATGGATTTATCAAAATTTGCCGAACTGTTCCTTTAAAAAGTGACTTTTACTGTACAGATATTTAAAAAATAAATTTACAAAGAGCCTTCAATGGCTTTGTATTGTTCTTAGAGTAAATTCCAAGCTAGAATAAATTTTGTGTTCTTTATCCTGACTTGCAAAGCAGTGCATGGCCTGGTCCTGCCACTCTCTGACCACATTGTCCCTCACTCTCCCCCTTGCCCACTGTATTGAACTCATTTTATGCACCAACTCAATGGATGATGAGACACCAATTTCCTAGAGCAAATCCAGCAATGGTCTGTGCTATGACTGTGGTCATGGAGCCAGGTTGCTGCTACTTCTGTCACTACCTTGGGTTGAATCTCTCAAGTTGCTCTTGGGTACAGCCCAACAGTGCTGCACCTCCTGCCATATGCCTTTTGCCTTCCACCTTGGGACTTCCCTAGTCTGCCCAGACACCTATTTGGTGACCATTCACATGCAACCAGGAGTGCTGATCAGTTAACATTGAGCAATGAGAGAAAGGAGCCTGCAAATAAATGTTCTCTCTTTCTACCACATCAGAACTCTTTCC
>NW_006790200.1:168102-168520 GCF_000442215.2 Lipotes vexillifer | reverse complement strand
TCTTTCCCCTGACCCCCGACAGATGTTTGAAGCTTCAGAAGCATTACGTTGCTTCTCTGTAGACCAGAAATCAGCATCTTCCTCTTGAATCCCTCTTTAGCCTACCCACTGATACCTCCATGCCGCCTCCTACAAATCCATGGTGCTTCCTGCAGACTCTGGCAACCATCACCAGCTGTGTAACACAACTCTTTGTAGTTGCTTTCCCTCTCTTCCTGACTCACTCCTCTTTTCTCTCCATCCTTTCCTGAGATTTCACTTCCCTATAGTCTTGTCACCTAACCATTTGCTTGGGCCCGACTTTCTAGGTAGTTCAGCCAAAGACACCCAATAAGCTTCAGTCACGTTAGGTTTCTTTGTGTTCCCAGAATAAGCTGTGTATTTCTCCCCTCAAATTAGATCTTTGGCACTCTGTTTC
>NW_006790200.1:158711-168092 GCF_000442215.2 Lipotes vexillifer | reverse complement strand
CTTTCCCTAGTTGTTCCAGCTTATCACTCTATGTGAATTCTTGACATAGCACTCATTTGCTACGGATCTTATGTGCTCTATCTATATATCTATCATCTATCATCTATTTTCTATCTCATTAAGCTAGAAGCCCCACCAGAACATGAATCTTGTCTGCCTTGTTTAGCGCTATATCCTGAGAACCTAGAACAGTTTAAAGCACATTGGAGGCCCTTAGGAAATATTTGTGGAGTAGATGAATGAATGCATGCCACTATTGACCTAGCTAGCCCCAAATTTACACACTCAGTTGCTTCCTTGACAAAAACTTGCAATTAAGTGCCCAAAGTTGACCAAATGCCATGGTGAGAGCTGTCCCAGCACATTAAAACTCTGGAAGTGGGAGACTCTGACCATGGGCTCAAGGCCAGTTGTTTCAGTGTTCCCACTTTCCAATATCACACGGTTAAAGAACATTGTAAAAAGTAGGGTACAATATTTAGGCATAAATCTTGTGCCCTTGAATTAGGCAAAGCCTTTTAGATATAACACCAAAAGTACAAGCAACAAAAGAAAACATAGATAATTCATGCTTCTTCAGAATGGAAAACCTTTTTCTTACAAAGGAAATGGAAAGATAACCCACAGAATGGGAGGAATTATTTACAAAGTATATATCTGACTTATATCCAGATTATATAAAGAACACTTATACCTGAATAATAAATCATAATAAATAATGAGTAAAAAAGACAAATAACTGACTCAAAAAAATGGGTAAAGGATCTGAATAGACATTTCTGCGGAGAAGATAAGCACATGAGAAGATGACCAACATCATTAGCTGTTAGGAAAATGCAAATCAGAACCACAATGAGATACCACTTCATGGCCACTAGGATGGTATGAACTTGAAAAATGGCAAATAACAAGTGTTGACAAGGATGTGGAGAAACTGGAACATTCACACAATGCTGGTGAGAATGTAAAATGGTACAGCTGCTTTGGAAACCAGTGTAGCAGTTCCTCAAAATGTCAAACTTAGAGTTACTATGTGACTCAGCAATTCCACTCCTAAATAGACACCCAAGAGAAATAAAAACATACATCCACACAATAAAGGCATACACAAATGTTCATAGCCACATTATTTATAATAGCCCCAAAGTGGAAACAACCCAAATGTTCATCAACTGAAAAATGGATAAACATAATATGATATATCTATGCCATGGGACATTATTTGTTCATAAAAAGGAATGAAATACTGATGACATGGATGAACCTTGACAACATTATGCTAAGTGAAAGAAAGCAGTCACAAAATACTTCATATTGTATGAAGACTTCATTTATATGAAATGTACATAATAGGCAAATCTCTAGAGAAAGTAGATTAGTGGTTGCCAGAGGCTGGGGGTTGGGAGAATAAAGGGAACGAGTGCTAATAAACACAGCATTTCTTTTGGGGGTGATCAAAATCAGTTCTAAAATTGATTGTGGTGATAGTTGTACAACTCTATGAATATACTAAAAACATCAAATTGGATACTTTAAATTGGTGAATTGTATGTATGAGTTATATTTTAACAAAGCTTTTTTTTTTCTAAAAAGCAGAGATCATTAAAGCAAAATTAAAAAAATAAAGTGGGTTTTTAAATCATTCTCTCTCAGAGACACCTCCACCCAAAGCACTGCCCCCTTCTACTCACCAGGGTTCTTCCTGCAGTCTGTAGGCAATGACCAGGCCTAAACTGTGCAGGCCACAGGTGACAAAATGATGACCTAGGGACCCCTTGTGGCCTATAAACTCTTCTTTTAAAAAATATTTTTTAAATTAGTTACCAACATTTTAAAATTAGAAGAGTTCACATTAAATGTAGGTTTTTGGCTTCTCTGTGGAGGAAAAACAAAACAAAATGAAAAAAACCCCAACTTGAGTGGCCACACTGGATCTGCATTTCCCATGTGGAAAAATGAGACTGTGCTTTATGTCCTTGAAGTTCTTCCCAGTTTGGCCCTGTGCAACCAGGCTAAGTCACTTGTTATTTCTTTTTACTCCCTTAGGGACGTTTGAGGTTTGCAGCACCTGCTCAGACCTTTCCCTGCGTCAAAACTTTTTGGTTTGTCATTCCATTGCCTCAGGCTCGGTTTGATGATTGGCTAATCCCTGGATTTCCAACCCTGGCTGCACATCAGAATCTCCTGGGGCCCTTGTAAAGCGTCCCTAAGCAAGGCTGCACCCCAAGCAGTTAAATCAGAATCTATGGGTGTGGGGCGAGGCCTACCACTAAAAAATGAACAAAAAAATCCAACTCCCTAGGTGATTCCAAAGTATACCCAGAGAGGCAAAAACACTGAGCTAATCTGCTAATCCAATCTGGAACAAATTTTAGTATCCCATAAACGGTTTAATGGCCTCTCAGATGACTTTGGTTTTGTAAGCTTTGCCTGAAGGAGTAAATGATGTGGAAATGGAAGGCAGAACTAAGAACTAAGAGGATGGCTTTGGTCAGGGGAACCTTTTCTGTGATTTTCAAATCAGAGTTGGCAGATGTATGAACCTAAATGTGACTGTCATTTCTACAACTACTAGTCATATTAAAAGATTTTGTAATCATTATAACAAGCATGAACAAGTCATGGTGCCTTTACAGCTTTACCTGGTGCCTTTTTGTTATTTTTACCAGCAAGTTTTTTTAGTCAATGAATTTGACTTGCTATTGAGATCTTCTGTGTGTTCTGGAAATGTTGCTGCAGTTGACAAGTATAGGAAGTTACAGTGGCTTTTTGAGAGGTCCTGAGTGGCCAACGCAGCAGGACAGGAACATGTGATGGCAGTCACTTGATAAATATTGGTTGAATAAATTGTCAAGACATTTGCCTCTTATCATCTCCAGTAGAGATGGAAGATTTGGTGACATTCTGCGGTGGGCAACAGGAGGTGGGGGGAACGAGGCGGGAAGAGATCCCTTAGATGTCCTTCTTTCCAGCTTTTTGTTAAGCTCTGGTAAAGAAAACACTGATGAGGCAAAGCAGCCCGTCCCTCCTTGAGGGCTCGTCCTTCCAAGACTCCCTTGATCTTCACTGCTGCGTAGCAGGGACCCCAGGGTCTCCCAATCGAAGCCTGGAAGAAGGTGCTCTACGTTGAATCTGACCTTCCCACGATCCTAACAGGCAAACAGATGGCACCGCTTAGAAAGTAGCAGTGTAGACTGCCTAGAAGCCTGGCGGTGGGCTAGGACTAGCGGGTATAACGGGGATAATAAGCCTAGCGGCTGCACCAGCACAACATCGGGGTGTCCACTGCACCTGCAAACCGCGCGCGCGCCTCAGCTTGGCCCTCTGCACCCCAGCCGTCCGCCCACCCAGGAGAGGCTGCCTGCGGGGCCGCAGTGGGGAGGTGGGTCGGCGGCCGCGAGGGGGGAGGCGGCGAGCCAGGCTGGGGAGGGGGGCGGCGGCGGGCGGCGGTGCTGTCCCGGGGGAGGCGGGCGGAGGGAAGGAGCCGCCGCCGCCGCCTCAGGCGCGGCGGCACAGACGCTGGGAGCGGCCGAGGCGGTGAGTCGCAGCGCCTTCCGTCTGCTTCTCCGGAGCGAGAGCGTAGTCGGAGTTGCAGCCTGGCGGGTGTGCGGGGGCGGTGGCACCGGGAGCGGCTGTAGGGGGACCGGCGCGCTCGGGGCGCGGCGGGCGCAGGGGTGGGCGCGGGGAGCGCGCGGTCCCGGAGACCTAGTCCCCGCAGCCCTTCCTGGCTGCAGCTCATCCTGTCAATTCCCCCGTCCTTCCTTCAGTGCCTCTGAGGGAAAATAAAACAAAACCAAAGACCCTGAAGATGGTGGCAGAAAAAGAGAGCAACTTTGCAGAGGGACGCGCAGAGGCGCACAGGGCAGGCAGGTTGGGGGCGCGCTGGGTCGGAAGGGGGCGTTGGTGCGCCTGGTGGCCCGGGACACCGGAAGCATCCCTCCCGGGGTCGGGGGAGGAGGTGGGGGTCGAAGGCACTCGCGGGTTCCCGGGCCTCAGAGTCGGCCCTCAGAGGCCGCAGGAGTAACGTGCGAGGGGTGGGCGCCTGGGGAGGGGGCTTTGGGAACCACCAACAGGCGCCAGTGGAACGCAGACGAGGAAGTGGTCTGCATTTTAGACTCAGGACCTGAAAGATTTGGGTCTCTTGCCCTCGGGAACTCGGGAAGGGGTGTGCTGGGGAGATGTGTTTGAGTGTTTTTCAGTGCATACCGATTTATTTTTAGCTCCCAGAGAAGCAGGATGTGCAAAGTGGGTTGGATCAGCCCGGGAGGGGCAGGAGGTCTCCTTGTCCGCAGGAAATAACACAAGTTTCTTGCTGCAGATGCTTGCTTTAACTCTCATGCCTGGAGAAAGAAAGCCATTTGGCTCTCTGAAGGTCTCCCCGCCAGGGCCACTTTCTTCCTGCGGGTCTGTCTGAGGCTGCTGGCCAGGCGAACGTGCTTCTGTTGTTAAGCGCTGGCCCCAAATAATGGTACACGTTCTGCTCTCTAGGGCAACTAGTGGGAAACACAGAAGTAGGGCTGCCAGGGTCTTGCTTGCTGAGAAGGATACCACACAGGCTTGCTCAAAGTTTTCCCAGTTCTGACTGATTTGAAAATAATAGACCTAAGCTTCTGTATTACCAAGAGCAGACTTTGCTGTCGGGGTTTCTCAGACCTGACTGGCAATGCTTGTGAGGTTTTTCACTCCAAACGCACCTGCAAGGACTGCAAAGGAGAAAGGGGTGGTGGGGTGATGGGGAGAGTGTGGGTGTATGGGGAGTGCTGGTTGAGGGCTAAATATAGACTTGGGGATGGGGCTTCTTTCAGAAGTGGAGGCTCAAGAAGCTGAAACCCAAATGTTCAGGTACCCAAGCCAGGCCCCTGGAGATTGCCCTGGAGTCTCCCCCATTTCAACCACTCAGCGCCCATCTCGAATATCCACTCTCTGTGAGTGTGCTTAGGACGGTGGGCTGTGAGGAGAGTGGACTCTGCAGCCAGACTGCTGGATGCAACTTCTGGTTGGGACACAAATAGCTCTCAGACCTTGGGCTCCTTGCTTAATCTCTCTAGGTTTCCTGATCTGTGGTTGACAATAGGTACCAAACTTATCTTGTTGTGAAGATAAAGTGAATTAATACACAGAAAGCACTTCACACAGTGCTTTGTCATTAGAAAGTGCTGCATAAATGTGAGCTCTTATTTTTGTTGTTGTTGACGTCTTCCCCCTTCTCTCACTTCCTGCTGTCACTGATTTAGTTCATAACCTCATCACTTCTTGCCTGAATTGCTCCAGTTGCCTTCACACTGGGCTCCTTGCTCCAAATCAGGACTCTCACTCTGTTATAAAGCAGAAACTAACACACCATTGTAAAGCAATTATACCCCAATAAAGATGTTAAAAAAAAAAAAAAAAAAATCAGGACTCTCTTGCTCCAGTGGATTCTCCAAACTGCAACTAGAATGCTTGTTTTGATAATAAAAATCTAAGTCAGTTATTCGGCTTAGTTCCCTCAGAGGCTTTCTGTGGCTTTCAGGATAGAGTTTGGAATCCAAGGCCTTCATGACCCTACCCTGGTCTCCTTGCCAGCTTCATCTCCCGACTCCCTCCGCCCCCAAACCCCATGTGTAGCCTTTACTCAGGCCACTGAGTCTCAGCACCTGCCATCCTCCCATCCTTCCTTGTCTGGTCAACCCCTATGCATTCTTCCCTGCTCTGCTGCAGTGACACTGCCTTCCAGCAGACCTCCTGGTACTCATCACCGCCACAGCTGACTGAGCTGACCTTGCTTCATGCTGGAATGTTACCCTGCACCTACCCCTCCTATCACTCTGCATTATCATCTGCGGTTGTCTTTCCTACCTGCAAGTGCCTTGAGAGGTGGATTGGGATTATAAGTAATTGTTTATTGGATGAATGAATGAACATCAGTCAAGCAAAGTTCATTCCTTTTCACTAAAACCAGAAACAAACAAGGAAAATATTAAAGAGGAGGACCAAACCAACTTTTATACATACTACTCTGCAATTAAAAAAAAAAAAGCTTTGGGAAATAAGGAATAAATAAGGAATCAAAGGTTGGCCAAAAGAAATGTGGCACAGTCTCTTGGAACAATTTCAGAGGTGTTTTTTTAATTGTAAGGAGTTAGACTATCAATGGAGAAATGTAGTGATTTGAACTCTTGCTTTCCTCAGATTGGCTGTGGGGAATGAGTGTTCGGCTGTCTGAGGGGCTGTGCAGTGAAATTGCTTCTGGAAGTAGAAGTGAAGGTCAGCACGTGCATGGGCTTTGTAGCTCTTCCTTGGATTGTAGCTTCCCCCAGAGTGTGGGCGTCAGCTTGCCCTGGGATTGGTATGATAAGAACAGAAACTCTCCTGTCATCAAAGCTCCTCTGTACTTTTCAGGCAATTCAGTGTGTTCTGTGTGTACACTTCTGACTGAGGTGGCATTTCCAAGTGCTCCAGTACTGAGCTCCCAGGAGTCCTGCAGAGGGAGATAAGATGGTGCCTGGATCTCTGGGACAGCCCCAGAGTCTGATTTCAAGGCTCCAGAGCAGGGGGTTTTGTAAGCTGAAAGATCAAAAAATGCTTTTTAACATTTTTAAGGGGTTGAAAACACAACAAATCAAAACACAAAGAAGAATATATATTAGAGACCATGCCTAAAATACTTACTGCACTGTACTTTACATAAAAACTGCCAACTGCTGTTCTGGAGCTAAGACAATTGGTTTCATTTTGCCTGTCATCTTTGACTGATTTGATTGGTAGTGGCTGCCTGGAGAGCTGGGTTGAAGAGGAATCCAAGGCTGGGTCCAGGCTCAGTAGGAACGAGTGCTGTGGTCAATTAGCGATGTCTTGTCAGGGTTTGGGATTAGGCAATAATAACAGCCAGGCTTGGTCCTCACCATCCCTCTGTCTCTATCACCATGATAGAATACCCCAGCATTCCTGAGTTCTACACTAGTCTAGGGCTTGGGCTTGGTTGCAGGTTTCATCCCTGAGCCATAGGCTAAGAAGTAGGAGCAAGGGTGTTTCTCTAGCACAACATTGTTATACTGTCACCAGGAGATTGGCCAATAGATTTTGGATTGCAAAGCAATAGATGTCCACTATAGTAATGTCAGCATTCCCACTTAACAGATGACAGGCTTAGGGGCAGTCAATAACTTGTCTGTGGACACATGGCTAGCAAACAAAGGAGTTCTGATTTAAAACCCACAATTTATGCACTTAGTAGGATTGTTTGTCAACAGAACAATTTAAAGCGAGTTTAGCCTGGGGTTCTACTCTTTTCATTTCTGAAAATATAGGTAACTAACTTCAAGAAATGGTAAGTACTGACTGGCTAGAAGACTTGAGGAAAAAAAGAACATAGACTTCTTTGGCTAGATTTTTACTCACTTATTCAACCAATAGTTTTGAGGATGTGCTCAACATTTTGTTAAGTTCTAGGGATTTGGATGAGTATGATCTAGTCCCTTGTCTTGAAGGAATTTGTATTCCAGCTTGAAAGTGCAAGACATAATTAGGGAACAGATTGCTGGAATGAGGGGTATATGGGGGAAGTGCAGGAGCTGAGCACCCTTGATGGAGACAGTGACCTTCCAGTTTGTGTATCCCCAGTGCAGTGCTTTGTGTAATAGGTGAGCAATTAATATTTCTTAAATACGTTTAAAAATTGTGGTTAAATATATATAGCATAAAGTTTACCATTTTAACCATTTTTAAGTGTACTGTTTTGTGGCATTAAGTACGTTCACATTGCTGTGCAACCGTCACCACCATCTATCTTCAGAACTTTTTCAATTTCCCAAACTGAAACTCCATACCCATTATACAAAAACTTTTAATTTCCTCGTGCCCACTAGACCCTGGCCACCACCATTCATTCTACTTTCTATGGATTTGACTACTCTGGGTACCTCATATAAGTGGAATCATACAATATTTGTCCTTATGTGACTAGCTTATTTCACTTAGCGTAATGTCTTCAAGGTTTATTCATATTGTAGCATGTGTCAGAATTTCCTTTCTTCTTAAAGCTGACTAATATTCCGTTGTATGCATATACCACATTGGTTTATCCGTTTATCTGTCGATGGACACCTGGGTTGCTTCTACTTTCTGGCTATTTTTTTTTTTTTTCTTTTTTCGGTACGCGGGCCTCTCACTGCTGCGGCCTCTCCCGTTGCGGAGCACAGGCTCCGGACGCGCAGGCTCAGCGGCCCTGGCTCACGGGCCTAGCCGCTCCGCAGCATGTGGGATCTTCCCGGACCGGGGCACGAGCCCGTGTCCCCTGCACTGGCAGGCGGACTCTCAACCACTGCGCCACCAGGGAATCCCCTCTGGCTATTTTGAGTGATGCCGCCGTGAGCATAAACCCTATGAAAGGTTTATCAGCCATGGTCCTACAGGGAGGCAGACAACACACTCAAAAGGGTATAACTGGGCTTCCCTGGTGGCACAGTGGTTGAGAGTCCGCCTGCCTATGCAGGGGACACGGGTTCGTGCCCCGGTCTGGAAAAATCCCACATGCCGCGGAGCGGCTAGGCCCCTGAGCCATGGCCGCTGAGCCTGAGCGTCCGGAGCCTGTGCTCCGCAACGGGAGAGGCCACAGCAGTGAGAGGCCCGCGTACCGCAAAAAAAAAAAAAGGGTACAACTGAAGAAAGTTTAATGAAAAGACTATAGTAGTTCTCGCTTATCCTCAGTTTTGCTTTCTAAGGTTTCATTTACCATGGTCCGAAAATAAGTGGAAGATCTGGAAATAAACAATTCAAATCGTGCGCCATTTTGAGTAGTGAGGAAATCTCGCGTTAGCTTGCTCCGCCCCGCCCAAGACGGAATCGTCTTTTTGTCCAGCGTATCCTGCCCCGTTAGTCGCTTAGTAGATCCACTTCCGTGGTATTTCAGTTCTTGTATTCAAGTTATCCTTATTTTACTTAATAACGGCCCCAAAGCGCAAGGGTAGAGATGCTGGGAATTGTCATATGCCAAAGAGAAGCTGTAAAGTGCTTACCTTAACTGAAAAGGTGAAAGCTCTCAACAAGGAAAGAAAACAAAGTCTTATGCTGAGGTTGCTGAGATTTACGGTAAGAACGAATCCTCTATCCGTGAAATTGTGAAGAAGGAAAAAGAAATATGTGCTGTGCTAGTTTTGCTATCATATCTCAAACTGCAAAAGTTACAGCCCCTAACCTGGGCCCTGCGACCCTCACGGACTGTGTCAGTGTTGGGTTCCAAGAAGGCCTGAGTCCCCCTTGAAATGCTGTGCAAAATTTGGGCATGGGTGCATTTTTTTCTGAAGAAAAAAAAAAGTTATGGCCCCAGTGAATGATAAATGCTTAGTTAAGATGGAAAAGGTGTTACCTTTGTACAATTAAGATATTTTGAGAGAGGGAAAG
>NW_006790200.1:134743-158591 GCF_000442215.2 Lipotes vexillifer | reverse complement strand
GGGAAAGAGACCACATTCACATAACTTTTATTACAGTATATTGCTATAACTGTTCAATTTTATTAGTTATTGTTGTTAATCTCTAACTGTGCCTAACTTATTAATTAAGCTTTACCATAGCTACATATGTATAGGAAAAATCATAGTACATATAGGGTTCAGCACTATCTGTGGTTTCAGGCATCCACTGGGGGGCTGGGAATGTGTCCCCCATGGATAATGGGGGACTACCATATTCATAAAGTTGTGGGCAAATTAAGGGAAGTCACCCAGACTGGCTAGATGAGTGTGCAGTCCTGAAAGGGTGACATGAAAGAGCAGTTTCTGGAATTGCTCTTCAGTAGAAGAATACAGCTACTGGCAAGGTATGGTCTGGCCGGGAGGCACCACGTGAGTAAGTCCCCAGCCACTGTTCTCCCCCCTCTAATCTGCTGGTGTCTTCCAATTGGCCAAACCAACCAGAAGCCAGAGGGCAAGAAATGCCGGGACTACCTTTTTTTATAGAAGTCAGCCTCCCAGGGCTGAGAGCAGAGTGGAGAAGGGAGGAGGTTGGATCTGGAGGGCAAAGCAGAGAGAATCCGGCAAGAGGGAGCATTACGATTATCCTTCACAGGTAAGAGAACTAAAGCAGCAAGAGGTTGAGTGACCTACCCTAGGTCAGTAGCTAGTAAGTTGTGGAGCTGGGATTTGAACCCAGGAACATTTCTTCTGTACATCTAGTTGGATCTGGAATGTTAGGTTTTTCAGAAACCTGTGTGTTTTGATTATTTGGTAATAACCTGATTTGTGCAAACTTAGCTAGGCTGTCAAAATTTAGAGTAAGTGACTGCTCAGAAATCACCCCCCCCCTTTTTTCTAAATAACAGTGTGTATTTCTTTTTTTTAATATTTATTTTTTGGCTGCGTCGGGTCTTAGTTGTGGCACGCGGGATCTTTCATTGTGGTGCACGGGCTCTTTGTTTGTTGCTGTGAGTACACGGGCTTCTGTAGTTGTGGCACGTGGGCCCCAGAGCACATGGGCTCTGTAGTTGCGGCACATGGGCTCTCTAGTTGTCTCGCGCGGGCTTAGTTGCCCTGCGGCATCCCCTGCATTGCAAGGTGGATTCTTAACCACTGGACCACCAGGGAAGTCCCAACAACAGGTATTTTTTAGATATGTTTCATAGCTGATTGGTTATGTTTCAATAAAAAACTCTTTTCTGTATAGTTGATGGGAGTGATGATATGTCCGTGAAACACACATGAGAAAGCTGTAAGTTTGTTTTGGTTTTAGTTGAAAGTTTCTAAAGAGTTTATAGCGTAACCTGGCTGCTTAAACGTTAGTGAGACTTGGCCACCTTGGAAGGAGAGTGTTGGGGACAAGGAGATGGTAGTTCTCTCCCTGCTGTTCTGGCTGGCGGGAATGCACGGGGTGGGGTCTAGTGTGTGGGAGGTGGAGCCCATCTCCCCTGAGGCATGACATGAGGGGCTCTGTAGCCAGACGAAGCTCTGTGGGAGCCTGATTATTATGGTCTCCAAATATACTGCATTGTGGAAAAGACCTACTCTGGGGCCAGAACTAGGCTCACTGTGAAAACAGAACGGGCTGCTTTGGAAGCCCTCATATTTTCCATGCCCTGAGAGGTTGTGAAGCTGAGGCCACAGGTGAGAGGTGTGGCTGAGGGCTTGTATTAGTTTCCTGTGGCCTCTACCACAAATTACCACAAACTGGGTGGCTGAAAATGACAGAAATTTATTTTCTCACCATTTTGGAGGCCGGAAGTCTGAAATCAAGTTAACGGCAGGGCCAGGCTTTTTCCAGAGGCTCTGGGGGAGAATTCTTTGCTTGCTTCTCCTGGTTTTCTGGTGGCTATCAGCATTTCTGGGCTTGAGGCTGCATCACTCCCACTCCTGCCTCCTCCTCTCCTCTGTGTGTCCCTTATAAGGACACCTGTCACTGGATTTAGGGCTCACCTGGATAATAATTCTAGATAATTGAGAAAGGCTGACATACATCACTATAAGTTTAAGGTGTACAGCATGATGTTTTGATTTACATGTAGTGTGAAATGATTACCACAAAGGTTCAGCTAACATCCATCGTCTCATATTTATACAATAAAAAGAAAAGAAAGACAAAAAGAAAAAAAAAATGTTTCCTCTTGTGATGAGAACTCTTAGGATTTATTCTCTTAACATCTTCCCCATACATCACACAGCAGTGTTAACTATAACATCATATTGTACATTCCGTCCCTACCTCTTATGTATCTCATAACTGTAAGTTTGTACCTTTTGACCATCTTCCTCCAATTCCTTCTTCTCCCATCCTCTGCCTCTGGTAACGACAAGTCTGATCTCTTTTTCTATGAGTTTGGTGGGGTTCTTGAAATTTGTTTGTTTTTAGATTCCACATATAAGTGATATATAATGTTTGTCTTTCTCTGTCTGACTTATTTCATTTAGCATGATGCCTTCAGGGTCCATCCATGTTGTTACTAATGGTAGGATTTTCTCATTGTTTTATGGCTGAATAACATTCCACTGTGTATATACACCACAGCTTTATCCATTCATCATCAGTGGACACTTAGGTTGTTCCTATGTCTTGGCTATTGTAAATAATGCTGCTATGAACATGGGGTTGCAGATATCTTTTTGAGTTAGTGTTTTCATTTCCTTTGGATATATTCCCAGAAATGAAATTGCTGGACCATATGGTGGTTCTATTTTTAATTTTTTGAAGATCTTCCATTACTGTTTTTCATAGTGGCTGTACCAATTTACAATCCCACCAACAGTGCACAGGGGTTTCCTTTTCTTCACATCCATACTAGCATTTGTGATCTCTTGTCTTTCTAACAATGACCATTCTAACAGTGGTGAGGTGCTATCTCATTGTGGTTTTAAGTTGCATTTTACAACTTAAAAAATGGTCCTATTTCAAGATCCTCAACTTAATTATATCTGCAAAGACCCTTTGTTCAAATAAGATCATATTCGCCTGTTCCTGGGTTTAGGATGCAGACATATCTTTTTGGGGGCCACCGTTCACCCCACAACAGAGCTCATGAGTGTACACCGCAATCCTTGATCCTGTGATTCTGTCATGATGCCCATAGATTTGATTTACCACCTGGGCTATAGGTTCCTTGATAGAGTATAGGTCTTGTAAATGCTTTTGATTTGATCTATTGAAATTTTATTTTAACTTTAAATGACAAACAAAGAAAATTCTTAGAATCTGCCATCCCTTATTTCTGAAGTGAAGGGGTGAGTGAAAAAGGCTGTCAAAAACCAGTGCGGTCCCTGCCTTGTTGGAAGTTTTCTGTGCTTTGCTTTGTCCCGTGCTTGGAGGAAATGAATGGGAGAAGGGCAGTCACTGCTCCTGTTCTGGCTTCTCAACTGGGGTGGCTAGATGCTTTTAAAACTGTAATTACTCAGAGGAAGGCTAAAGATGTTAGAGTCTTTCAGGAAAATGAAGCAGAAGCAGTAAAGTCTCAAGTTTTAGTCCTTCAGAAAGCATTGGCTTAGAAATATGGTTTGTAAATGTTGCCAGCCTATCAACAAGGCTTTTATGCGTGTGTTTTCAATAATGAGTCCCAAACTGGGGCCTGTGTACATCAGGCACACAAGACAAAGTCAAGGGTAGCTTTGGCAATTACCTGGCTAATTTGATGGCTATAACTCATCAAGTGGAATATATCAAGAGAGTCCACCCCAGGGTGTAAATTTTTCTGTTTGTTTGTCTGTGTTGATTACATTAACTGGGTAAGAGCCAACATCCATTCCCTCTGTGCTATGGAGAGGCAGTTGTAATTAAGGTCCATTTCTCTCCAGGGGCCAGCTAATTTTGGCTTCTCAGCCACTTTGCAGTTTGACTTCAAAAGGGAAAGAGGAAAGAAAAAAAAAGGTAAAATGTCCCTTCACTTTATTATGTTTTATATATTCTGCTATAACATTGTTACTCTGGTTAATATTAACTTTGGATCTGTTTGCTTTGAATAGTATACCTGGCATACTGTGATGCTTAGAAAATTTAGTCTCACCAGCTGAAGAAAATGGTTTGCCTTGCACAAGACTGACTACATAATTTAGGAGGCCCGGTGCAAAATGAAAACAGGAGGCCCCTGTTAAAAAAGTTATTAAGAATTTCAAGATGGTGTCAGCGAGCATTAGATCAAGCAGGAGGCCCTTCTGAACATAGTGCCTTGTGTAACTGCACGGGTCACTTGCCCATGAAGCTGGCCTTGGAGTCACATAGATGCTGAGGATGGCGTCTTCTGACTTACTGGCATCTTCTTGACGCCCAAAGAGCGACCAGGCCAGTTTCCTGTGCCACAGTTGAAGCACACTCTTCTGTAGGGACAAGGACAGCAAGCAGGCTGGCCATCTCTTGTTGTGTTCTCCGTGTCTCTTTCCTCCCTTATCCACGTGGCTCTGTGCCCTGAGAGGCTGATCTCTACCCTGAGAGGCTGATCTCTACCATCAGCATCAATGTCCATCTTTGTCTTCTGATTTCTAGTGTAATTCAGCCTATGGTGGGTCCAGCCATTGTTGGGAGGGTGGGAGGGGAGTGAGGTAGGGTAGTTATTTCCTCCGGGCCCTCCTGCTAGGTCGGATGTTGTGGGGTGGCTTGTCTGTTGCCGAAGACCACAGCTGCATCCAGGTATCCTCTGCCTGCAGCCATCCTCTCTGCGTTCCTTTAGCCACTCCTTCCCCTCTAGCCCTCAGGCCCAGGGTGGTAACGCTCCCTGATGATGTGAGCAGAGCCTTCACTGCTTTCCTAAACCCCTCATTGCCATCTGCTCACTAGCCTCGATCCTCAGTAGGATCACAGAGACCTCTGGGGCCTGCCTGGGCCCTAACAGATCTGGAAACCCTCTGCCAGGGCTTGACCCCGGCTTGCACTGCTACAGAGCCGAAAGAGCAGCTGATGGCTCCGCTAACGTGTGACTGCTGCACCAACTCCTGGAGAAGCTGGCAGTCAGGAAGCAGTGTGTCCACACCGCAGTGGTGGAGAACGTGTGCTTGGAGTTGGGCATTTGAATTCTCTGGCATGACTTTGGGTGAGTCATCTCATCTGCAAAATGAGCATAATGATAGTTCTTCGCTTCTGGGGTTGTTTTGAGCATGAACTGACGTCATGTGGGCATCATGCTTGGCACAGTGCCTGCTATGCAGTAAGTGCTTGTAAAGCCTGGTGGCATTTGCCATTAGTTCTCTGTAGTGTCCCACTTGAGGGGATACACTGTCTGCTTTGTCTCTGATCTGAACCACGGCACTTACAGCCTAGAGTACACCAATGATTATCAGGTTTTCATTATTTCACTGTTGTTTTGGGCATTATTTTTGTCTATTCAACGAGACTGTAGTGTTCTGGAGATCAGAGATTCTATCTCCAGAATTGTCTTGGTGCTAATCTAAGTTCCCAACCTAGTAGCTAGCACATCATTAAGTGGATAAGAAATATGTCTTGGCTAAATATAGTGACCGTACAATTTATTGTTCACACCAGGACACTTTTGAGTGTGAATGAGGAGAGCTTTTTAATGATTATAACAAAACAACAGGCACAAACACGGATGTCCTAGGCAATCCAGGTGAAGAGCGACATGTGGTCCCCCTAGTTAAGTGGGACTTAAGATAGTTTTCCAAATGTGTTTTAAAGTTTGCCAGGCCACCTTTTTTTGTATTGGTCTGCCTTTGTTTTATTAGATAAAAACTTGAGATTTCAGCAACATAGAAAAAATGTTTAACACTCCTAGCCGATTCTTGACCCAAATTTGAGGCAATAGGTCAGGGTTTCTTATACAAATAGAGACCTACTTTGATACCTTATTACCCTTCTTTATACTGGGCACCTGCTTACAAAACTTTCTCCTGTACCTACCTTTCCCCCACTATTTAGTCTCCTAGTTTTCGTCCTTTTCTTGCAATAGTGATCATTTATGTTCAGAAGATGGCAAAATAGATTCACATACATATATTTTCCCAAACATCTCTGTCTTTGTATTTCTGGTTGCCTAGGTGACATTTCCCAGAGAATGTGTGCAAATCTGCTATTATTAAAGCGGAGATAACATGGCATCTATTTTTAGGCCCTTCTATACCTTTCTTTTTCCCCACCAGACCGGGTAATTGGTTTATTTTTTCTGTTCTCATTATTGGAAGGCCATGTATAGCTTCCTTCCTCTAGTTCTAATTTGAGGATTGATTAACTTTTTGAAAATTGACATAATAATTCAGTACCTTCTTCATTCAGCATTACTATTGATTGTCTCTTTTTAATTTAATTTAATTTATTTATTTTTGGCTGCGTTGGGTCTTCGTTGCTGCGTGCTGGCTTTCTCTAGTTGCGGCAAGCAGGGGCTACTCTTCATTGCGGTGCATGGGTTTCTCATTGCAGTGGCTTCTCTTGTTGCCGAGCATGGGCTCTGGGCGCGTGGGCTTCAGTAGTTATGGCACTCAGGCTCACTAGTTGTGGCTCACGGGCTCTAGAGCGCAGGCTCAGTAGTTGTGACACATGGGCTTAGTTGCTCCACGGCACGTGGGATCTTCCCGGACCAGGGCTTGAACCCATGTCCCCTGCATTGGCAGGTGGATTCTTAACCATTGCGCCACCAGGGAAGTCCCTGATGATCTCTTTGATTAGCGGATACCAGTTGTTTTTCCTAAATGTTGTCCAAGCCAAGCTTGGGCGTGGATTTTTTTTTTTTTTTTTTTTTTTTGCGGTACACGGGCCTCTCACTGTTGTGACCTCTCCCGTCGCGGAGCACAGGCTCCGGACGTGCAGGCCCAGCGGCCATGGCTCACGGGCCCAGCCGCTCTGTGGCACGTGGGATCCTCCCAGACCGGGGCATGAACCCGTGTCCCCTGCATCGGCAGGCGGACTCTCAACCACTGCACCACCAGGGAAGCCCGAGCGTGGATATTTTTAGTAGGAGGAAAAAGGGGTGCAGAGGCAATCTGTAGATCCAGAGTGGAAAGAGCACATCTCCTCTGGAGCTGGATTAACCTGGCTTCAGTCTTAGTGCTGCTGCTTAGTAGCTGTGTGAGCTCCTGGAACTTGCATCTTCAGGTGACATGTGGACAATACATGGACCTACTTCATGGGGCTGCTGTGAAGGTTGAGAAGGTTAGGTGGGCATGAGGTGCAGCGTCTCACATAGAGAACTCCTGCTGCTGCTGGAGCCGCTCTTTAATATGCAAGGTACAACTGCACCACCTTCATTTCATACAAGAAGCTGCCAATACTTGAATTTACTAAAGAGATAAATTCGAGGGATCATTTTCTTTGCTACAATTTTTTTGTTTTAATAAACTTTTCAGAGAATTTCTTTCAATGGTGAACACACCACTGGGTGTACTTTTAGTAATTTTGAAATTAAAAATCTCTAATTTACCCCACACTTTTTAGGAACATAACTGTAGTATTGTTACCCATAATTCAAAGGCAGCCAGTGTTAATAATTGGGTTTTTACATAATTTACCATTTATGTAATGGTATATATGTTATATATCTCTGTAGTGCTATGTAAGGGATTTTGAATGTTCATCTCATTGTTGTATGCACTTGAAGGGGAAATATTTAGCCTAATTCAGTATTAGGGTCCAAAATACTGCCCATAGGGATCCGAGATTATTGATTTGGATTTTATGGCAAGGTTGCGAGGAGGGATGGTCTTTAGTCTGTTGTTATTTAAAATTGTTTAATATTGGAGTGTTAACGTGGCTGGGGTTCCTTTGGTTCTCACTCTTTTGCATTGTCATTTTATTTTAATAAATAGATTTATCATTTAGCACTCAGATTTATCAGATTTGGTGAATGAGGCAGATGGCTGCATCATTGCCCTGGAGTTTGTCTTGCTGCCCTTGAAGATAGAGGAAGGGGGGAGGAAGCAGATGTACAGACAGACAGAAAGACACACACACACACACACACACACACACACACACACACACACACACATTTCTCTTTAGACTTGTGACCTAAACTTTCTAATAGGATATTTAAAGTAAGAGCTCTTTGATGGGATTTTGCTCTGTGACTGGTCGGAAGGGGAGGATCGGGATGTGGGAAGTCTGTGATGTTGAGTTCCCACCACCTCACCCTTTGGAAGACATGACAGCCTTTTCCATGTGAGACCAAAAGGCAAGCAGTGAGAATCAGAAGTCAATTCTGGCCTCTGAAGTTTCTTGGGAAAGCAACAGGAAGACTGTGCCTTGTATTTTTCTAATCCAGACATTTAAAGAATATGTTCCCCAGAGCTTGGGTGCCGTTTCCTTCATACCCTAATCCCCACCATTATAAAAATAAGGCATTATCATGAAATAAAATGTGAACATTATGGAAAACTAGAAAGAAAAAATAATCCAAATATTCAAAGGCAAACAAGGTTAATATTTGGAACATTTCATTATTTTTATGAGAGATTTTTTTCTTAGCTACATAGTCATATTTATATATAATTTAAAAATTATTTTTCATTTAACTGTACTGTAAGCTGTAATATTGTGATATAATAAGAAATGTATATTTGGTCTTTGCCCCCAGTTGCTGGCACAGAGCTCCTGAAACCCTTGGAGTTTCTAGTGATAGGGGTAAGAGGAACATCATCTGTTATTCATAATGTGCCCTTTTCAGCCATATCTGAATTTATGCTAATTGAGTGGCTCTTGTAAGATAGAGGGTTGGAATTTTTAGTCCCTCCCCCCCACTCCATCCCCGCCAATCCTCCAGGGAGGGAAGAGGGGCTAGGGATTGAATTCAGTCACTAAAGGCCAGTGATTTAATCAACACATGCCTACATAATGGAACTGTCATAAAAATCCTAAGTAATAGGGTTTGGAGACCTTCCAGGTTGCCAAACACATCAAAGTGCTGGGAGGGTGGCATGCTTGGAGAGAGCATGGAAGCTCTATGCCCCTTCCCCCATACCTTGCTGTATGCATCTCTTCCACCTGGCCTTCCTGAGTTGTATATTTCTGTAACAGTTTGATACTCTACTAAGTAAACTATTTTCTTGAGTTCTGTGAGCTGTTCTAGCAAATTATTGAACCTGAGGAGGGGGTCTCAGGAACCCCCAATCTATAGCTGATTGGTCAGAAGTACAGGTGACAACCTAGGACTTGGAACTGGTGTCTGAAGTGGAGAGCAGTCTTGTGGGACTGAGCCTTTAACCTGAGGGGTCTGCATTAAAGCCAGGTAGTTAGTAGTAAGAATGGAGTTATAGGACACCCAGTTGGTGCCCAGAGAGTTAGAGAATTGGTTGGTGTGGAAAAAACCCTTGCGCACTGGTGTCAGAAGTGAAGGATTGAGAGTAAAAGAAATGGAAGTTTTTACTTTAAAGGACTTTTCCATTTTATTTTATATTCTTTGTGGATAATATGTAATTGGGCATAAACGATTCCATTGACTGGATGTGCCTCAGGTTACTTAGCCATTCCATGATTGGTCATTTGATAACATCTAAATAATTTTTTTGCTATTATCATTTTTGTACAGTAACTTTTACTTTATGCAAGATTATATCCTAAGATATACTTCTAGTGGATTTAATAGATTGACGTTTTGAACATTTAAAAAGGTAAAAGATGTCCTAGCACTCTTCATTGAATGGTGTTTTTTATCTTTTTAACTTTCCATAAAGCAAGTGTCTTTTCTTATTTGTGCATTTTTTTCCAACTTAAAACAGTGGTATTATAATCAGAAGGGTCTTTTCTAAAGGAAAGAAGATTTTGCATTTACGTGGTAGTTAAACTGAGAGTAACTTGGTCGCCTTGGATCCTAGATCTTTGCCTTGTAACTTGACCATCACGATGCTGCTCGTGAGTGTAGTCTGAGCAGCCCCTAATGATTTCTCATCCATCTCTGCTGCATTGCCCTGAGGTGTAGGGCCACAAATATAATCTTGTGTTACAGGTGAAGAAGCCAAGCAAATCTCGAAGACTCATTCAGGGTTATTCCTGCTTTCCAGTCTGGTGGTTGATTCTTTTATGTTATTCTATCTGTTGTTTTGCTCTTCCTTCTGATTTCCTTTTAAAGTGATAAATTTATCTTTGAAACTTCAGGTCTAGTTTGATCTCCATGTAGGGAACCTCAGGAAGGTCATAATGATAGTTTTGCTTAGAAATGAGGGCTCTTCCAGGACCATAATTATTATTGATATTATTTTTGAAAAAAACATTTGTTGCATGTCTGCTCTGTCCAAGGCAATATGCCAGGTGTTGTGGGAAATACAAGGTGAATAAAACACTCTTCCTTTCCTCAATGGATTTACACTCATTTCTTTAGCATTGTTTTAGTTTTATTAAGTTGCATTCTCTACTAAAGGGTATCAATATATTTTTTTTTTTTTGGCGGTACGTGGGCCTCTTACTGTTGTGGCCTCTCCCGCTGCGGAGCACGGGCTCGGGACGCGCAGGCCCAGCAGCCATGGCTCATGGGCTTAGCCGCTCCGCGGCATGCGGGATCTTCCCGGACTGGGGCACAAACCCGCGTCCCCTGCATCGGCAGGCGGACTCTCAACCACTGCGCCACCAGGGAAGCCCGGGTATCAATATTTTGTGTTGCGCTTGCGCCACAGCCTGGAAACCTAGACTGGAGCAATGTTTTTTCTATCTAGCAAGTCTTGTGAGTCTAGTGCATTGGATGTTGTGCCCTAGTCAAAGCACTACTGTGAGGTACTTTAAAACACCTGAGGACTTGACTGATGCATATTTTATCAGCTAAGATGGGCCTGGAGATCTGCAGCATCTGTGTTACACTTTTCCGTCCCAGCTTCTCTTCCTTTGGGCACTTAGGTTACTCATTTGGTCAACCAGGATCTAAAAATAAAGCTAGAAACTTTGAGAGGTTTTTTTTTTTCCCCCCTTGGCTGATTGATGTGTGTTTTCGTGTCTCCCAAACTGTGCTGTGTTACTATTTACTTTTACATTATGTATAGCACTTAGCAACCAACAGTGGAAATGAAAGTTAAGAGCACAGGCAGTCCTGGCTGAGCTGGAGGAACCGGCCAGCTGAAGCCTTAGAGAATTCTCCTTCCCTCCCCCATTCCTGCACTCTGTGGCCCTGGGGTCTGCCTTGCCAGCCTCAAGTTCCTGCTTTTGCCGTCTCTCCTGGTGGCCAAGTGAGGACCACAAGGAGAGACAGGAAGGACCCCTCCTGCCCCTACCCTTACCCCTCTTGGTTCCCTTGTTTGGTCACCGTGGGTGAGGCGAGTCTCTTCACCCCAGGAAGGCAGGCCTTGGCCATCACTGACATCTTGGCACTGGTGACAGTGCTGTAGGGTCAGAAGCACTGTGTCTTATTTGGAGTTCTGAATGCATTTCCAAAAAGGAAGGTACGAGCTGTGTCTGGAGTGTGCAGGGCCCATAGGACAAAATTCTGTGATTCTTAAGGAAATCTGAGGTGAGGATGGCTCTTTTAGAGTGACATAAGTCAGTGCTTAGAACATTGTTCTTGGGGGAGAATACTTTTTAGATTCTAAGAATTCCAGGTTAGGAAGAAACTTAGAACGTGATCAGCCTGTAAGTTGAGGGACTGGCTTTAAGGTCAAAAAGTGGCTTATCCCGGCATGGGAGTGGCCCCTTGCTTGAAACATTGGAGTGTGTTAGCCCTTCTCTCCCCCAGCCCTCTTCTGTAGCTGTCAGAATATATTAGTCTTCCAATTTTTAGAGTAGTAATTGCACTAAAAAAACTTACATCCTGATTCTACCAAAATAAGGCAGGGAGAAAGACCTCGGGAATAGAGATTTAATTCCTTGATTATTGCCTTTTAGCAAAGAATACAAAACCAAATACACCAGGACTTTGGGGAAGGCCCTTATTTTTTTCCTAAAGAAATAAAATTTCTGTTCCTTTCTCAGGACTCCTGTATGCCTCTCATTCTTAATACATTTTGGAGAACAGATTTGAAGAATATTTCTGTGAATCTTTTTTTCTGGGGAAATAGAGAATTTTTTTTTTCTAAAGAGGTTCTTTGAAAGGTGTTTTTTTTTTATCACCTTTCTGTAGCAAAATCCATTTTGTTTTTTTAAAGGCTGGAAAGCATAGATCAGCAGTTCGGAATGATTAAACAATACTTACTTGGAAAGGAACAAAATCTGTACAGTTGCTTGTGTAATTTTCACAGAAGGGACAAAACAGTTAAAGAGTAAAACCCCGCAGCCTGTAGGTGAATTTTTTTCCAACCTCAGAAGGGGTGGGCCCACTCGGAACAGGAAGTAATCACAGGCCAGCGGTTTAAGTAATGAGAGAAGGCTCTGGATTTGGCTTAGCTGTTTTCTTCATCCTGAAAGCCAGGGCAGAGTCTACAGACGCTCTCCTACTTCTTCAACATTGGTATCTTTTCCTGGCACACGCAGTGTACATGGGCACCTGCCTGACAAGAACAAGGAGCCACAGGAACAGCTAGAGCTGTAGAATGCATTGGAAGAGGAGGCTAAGCTTCGAGCAGTTGCAGACGGAGGAAGAGAAGTCTGGGCAGTTGGCATATCAGCCCTGGTACGTGGAATGAACTAGTCCCGAGGGGTAGCGTGGGACCCAGGAGGAGCAGGGCACAATACAGGATAAAGACAGGGACGGGGTGTCCACTTTCACGTGCTACCCATGGCTCAGGTTTTCCCGTTAAAGAGGATTTTTCCCTGTAGTTATATCCATAGGCTGACTGTACTGTATGTATTGTTTAAGACTATATTTTTGTTTAAGTTAATCACTTAATCAATTGTTGCTTTAGTTTGGGCCCTCTCAGTGGCCAAGGACTAGGATGTCACTCATGAGTTTAAGTACAAGGAGCTCATTGTAACAATGACTACTTCTATTGTTACGTTGTTCTGAGTATATTGTCACATGGACTCTTCTGTCCTACTCCAGCTAGAGTGTTATTAACCCCACTCTACTGAGGAGGAGCAGCCTTAGAGAAAGTGTCCTAAGCATGTGGGTGGTCAGTGGGAATCCGGACTCACACCCAGGTGGTCACTTGGGAGCCATAGTCTCCAACCACTCTACTGCTCTGCCCCTTCAAAGGATTCTGAGCCTGTGAAACAAAGAACAGCTGGGTCTCATGGAGCCCGAAACAAAGGACTTTCTCTCCTGCCTTCTTCTGTTGCTTCATTTTACATATGGTCCCTGAATGGCCAGCCCATAAGGCTGCAGCCTGGGACCTGAGTATCTTCTGGCTCAAACTTGTAACTGAGAGTTTCCTATTGGTCTAGTTCATTGAGCCAGGCTACACAGCCATTAGAGCCTGGCTAGGAAAATGATTAGCTGCCTTTGGGTTGGCTGTTCATCCCAGTTCATCCCAGGTCCTTTGGTGGTTGCCTCATGCACGGACTTCTCCAGCACCATTTTCCCAAGCAGGGGATTGTGGGCAAGACGTAGGAAGTTATTCAGAGCAGGAAATTAACATCTGGTATAAGCTGATATTATACTTTAATACTTTTGAAGTTAAATAACACATTTGCTATCTTTAGAAAGTCTCAAGTATCCATATCTGTTAAGACTTTTCAGGTTGTGAATGATAGAAACTGAATTTCAAGGAACTTAGAAAAATATCAAATTTAATTGGCTCTTTTTTTGTTGTTTTTTGAAGATGGCTACCCCAAATTTATTAAAGATAACTTTCCTAGAATTGAAAATAAAATAGATGCAACATATGACTAACCTGGCAAGTTTTTCTATTCTAGAAGTACTGTTTTTAAAAACTTTTAAGGTTGACTGTCATCTAAATAAATCATTAATTGGTTCTTGTAACTGTGTGGGCAAAAGCTTGGCTGGATCCAGGTCTTAAACAATAACCTCAGAAATCAAACTCTTGCCATCGCGTGGCTCTGCATTCATCTGAATTGGTTTCATCCTCAGGCAGGCCCTCCCTTCATGACCTCAAGACACCATTGGAAGCTCTAGGCTTATCTGTTAGCTGAGCTGCCCTGTGGAGAGCTTCTCTTTCTCAGTAGTGCCAGCAAAATTCCCAGGTTTGATTCTCATTGCTCTGGATTGCCAGTCTCTCAACCAAACATGGCAGCCAGGCTGCTTGGTCAGGCCTGGGTCACTGCCCACCCCTGGAGAGGGGTTAAACCACCTCTTTATTAAAACACACGGACAGGGTATAGGGGAGTATAGTCTCCAGAGACAGTTGGGATGTTAGTACCTGAAGAAATGGGAATGGATGCTGTCCAGAGAAAAATAACCCATGTCCACTTTGGAACATTTTCAGGTATATCATAAATAACTGGATATCCATAATCAAGATTTTGGGGCTCAGGGTAAGCAGTCTTGGTCACTGACTTTATCTTTTTTGTATGTGACAAATCCAAAGACCTGTGAAGTCCAGAATGTTTGGAAAGGCCTAGATCACCTATGTTTTTTTAGTCATTAGTCCTGAAAAATGATGCTGTTAAACCAAACAAAATTGTTATTAAGACTTGCATCTTTTGGGAGATTGGGATTGACATATATACACTAATATGTATAAAATAGATAACAAGAACCTGCTGTATAAAAAATAAATAAAATTAAAATTAAAAAAAAGACTTGCATCTTTTTGAGAAAACCAATAGCAGGGTGGTCTTGTCTCCATTTTTTTGATTAAGTAGGAGGATAAGACTTTAAGGGCTCTTGTTAGGTGCCCTCTATTTAAAGTCTAAGCTGTTCTAGCATTGAAATGACTTTGGTGAATTACATAAAGCCTTTGTGTAAACCTTTAGCTGTGCCTAGGATTTAAGACCCAGTTTATTGAGGTAATGATTAAATTGTCCTGTCTATATATCCATGATCTTAAAACCCACTGGGAGGGCTTCCCTGGTGGCACAGTGGTTAAGAATCTGCCTGCCAATGCAGGGGACACGGGTTCGAGCCCTGCTCCGGGAAGATCCCACATGCCGTGGAGCAACTAAGCCCGTGCGCCACAACTACTGAGCCTGCATTCTAGAGCCCGCGAGCCACAACTACTGAAGCCCGCGTGCCTAGAGCCTGTGCTTCGCAGTAAGAGAAGGCACCCCAATGAGAAGCCCGGGCGCCACAACTAGAGAAAGCCTGCGCATAACAATGAAGACCCAACGCAGCCAAAAATAAATAAATAAATAATTTAAAAAAAAACCCACTGGGAAATAATTGCTTGGTTTTTAACTATCTCATAAATCATGAACTTCAAGGCCAGGGGAGGTTAAATTAGTAAGTCCCCATGCTAACAGATACAGGTTGAATCTATGTAACCTCGAGTCTTGAGTAGTTTGTGTGTTGTGTGTGTGTGTGTATATAGATATAACTTTGTGCTGACAGAATTGCCGTATCTCTTGCTTACCGTACCTACTGCAGTGGTCCCAGATATCCACTGGAACAAATGATCAGCTGCTTTTAACTATTAAAGTTTCACAGATAGTTGCCTTAATTTCTTGTACTTATTTAAAATTTTAGGGAATTCTCTGGTAGTCCAGTGGTTGGGACATTGCGCTTCCACTGCCTGCAGGTTCAATCCCTGGTCAGGGAGCTAAGCTCATGCAAGCTGAAAGTTGTGGCCAAAAAGAAAAAAAAGTGTATTAATGGGGTTAAAAAAGTTCCCTGATATGCCAAAATGTGTTTCTTCTCTCTTGACTTTAATTTAGTAGTGCAACTATTATTTTGGTTTCATACTGGTTTGAAGTTCTCAATTGCAAACAATAGTGCCCACTCTGGCTAGTTTATACAGAAAGAGAGTTTTTAAAAGGATATTAAGGAGCTCACAGAATTTCTGGGAGGACCAGGGTCAGACTTGGAGGCCATGCAGCCAGGAACACTACACAAATTACACCACTGGTGGCTCCAGTAGAGACCTTGGTGTGGCTACCACAGAGCACAGGTCCCTCTGCTCATACCATCAAGTGAGTCCTTATGTGGGGACCCCATCGCTGTTGCTTCTGCAGGCTGGGCGTCTCTCTGCCATGCTCCACACATCTCCACCACAGTGAATCCCGTATGGTGACTCCTCCTGTACCCCTACTCTCTTCTGAGAAGAATTTTTGCATGGTTGCTACTGATTGGTGGAGCCCAGGTCACGTGCCTATAAAGTAAGCTGGGGATTCAAATTCCTGACTTCTCTGGAAGATGTGGACTCAGAGGTAGGAAGTTTCTCAAATGTGGGAGGAGTATTTGAAAAAATGCTGTTTGGCCACAAAATATGACAAATTACTACACTTACTTCTGTATACCTTATTGTTCTAAAATAGTGACTGACATCTAACAGTAGGGCTGTTTCCTACCGAGTACAATTTGAATGAATCCAGGAAGGAACCCCCTGGCCTAATGCCATATAGGAGTTTCATTACTTTTCATTGAATGTAAACCTCCCACCACCCACCTCTTTACTGCCCTTGGTTGCCTCATCAGTATCAGCTAAATCAGTCTCCATCCGTTCCCTGCATGAAGGCAGGAAACTGGTCTAAAAATCCAAAAATGAGTCATCTGATGCTCAGAGAAGGTAACCCACCTGCCGAAAGTCACACAGCCTGTAAGTGATTAAAACCCAAGTCTGCTCCAGAGTCCACTTCTCTACACACTGTGCAGTACTGCCTTTGGAGCCAGGTATGCTCTCTGACTTGAGAGTTTTCCTTGTCAGTAGTGTGTGATAGAGAGACGGCTGGACTTCTGATGAGCCCTCAACACAGTCCCTCTGCCTCCTACAAAGATGAATTATGCAATGTTGGTGAGGGAATTGGGATTTACTTGTGTCTCTGCCACAGCTAAGCCCCTGATATAACCAGGAAATGAATATTATTAGTTGCAAATAGAAGCTTTATTCAGTGGAACTTCCAATAACATGGTTTGCTTTACAATATAATTCATTATCAGATGAATTGTGTCCCCTCCGCCTCCCCCAAATTCATGTACTGAAGCCCTCATTTCCAATGTGATGATATTTAAACAGGTCCATTAGGGACGTAGTTAAGGTTAAATAAAGGTGGGGCTCTAATCTGAGAGGACTGGTGTCCTTATAAGAAAAAGAAGAGATACAAGAGCTATTTCTTTCTCTGCATGCACAGAGAAAACGTCATAGTGAGAAGGTGATTGTAAGCCAGGAAGAATGCCTCACCAGAAACCAATTCTACTGAAATGTTGATCTTGGACTTATAGCCTCTAGAACTGTGAGATAATAAATAACTGTTGTTTAAGTCACCCAGAGTGTGGGATTCTGTTACAGCAGCCTGAGCAGATGACTATGGATCCATTTGCCTTAAACCCCAAATAGGAAGGTAAGGATGGTAGTTCCATATGCAGCAAAAGCTAAAGGAGCAATGGGGCCTGGAGGAGGGTGAGAACACAGATCATCAGGGGTCATTAAAGGCTGCATCAGAGGCAGTGCCATGTGAAATGGGCATTGAGGGAGTTGGAGTGCCTTGCAGGCAGGGTAGCTTCGTGGTTAGGAGTATGGGCTCTGGGGTCTGACTTCCTGCGTTTGAGTCCTTGTGCTGGCTTGCTAGTTGTGAGACTGTGGGCAAGTTACTTAACCCTTCTGAGTCTTCCTTTTTTTTTTTTTTTTTTTAACATCTTTATTAGAGTATAATTGCTTTACAGTGGTGTTTTAGTTTCTGCTTTATAACAGAGTGAATCAGCTATATATATATACATATATCCCCATATCCCCTCCCTCTTGCGTCTCCCTCCCACCCTCCCTATCCCACCTCTCTAGGTGGTCACAAAGCACAGAGCTGGTCTCCCTGTGCTATGAGGCTGCTTCCCACTAGCTATCTGTTTTAGATTTGGTAGTGTGTATATGTCTATGCCACTCTCTCACTTCGTCCCAGCTTCCCCTTCCCACTCCCCGTGTCCTCAAGTCCATTCTGTCTGTCTGCGTCTTTATTCCTGTCCTGCCCCTAGGTTCTTCAGAACCTGTTTTTGTTTTTGTTTTTTGATTCCATATATATGTGTTAGCATACAGTATTTATTTTTCTGTTTCTGACTTATTTCACTCTGTATGACAGTCTATAGGTCCATCCACCTCACTACAAATAACTCAATTTCGTTTCTTTTTATGGCTGAGTAATATTCTATTGTATATATGTGCCACATCTTCTTTATCCATTCATCTGTCGATGGACACTTAGGTTGCTTCCATGTCCTGGCTATTGTAAATAGTGCTGCAATGAACATTGTGGTACATGACTCCTTTTGAATTATGGTTTGCTCAGGGTATGTGCCCAGTAGTGGGATTGCTGTTTTTTTTTTTTTTTTTTTTTTTTGCGGTAAGCGGGCCTCTCACTGTTGTGGCCTCTCCTGTCGCGGAGCACAGTATCCGGACGTGCAGGCTCAGCGGCCATGGCTCACGGGCCCAGCTGCTCCGCGGCATGTGGAATCTTCCCGGACTGGGGCAGGAACCCATGTCCCCTGCATCAGCAGGTGGATTCTCAACCACTGCGCCAGCAGGGAAGCCCTCCATTGTATGTTCTTGCCTCCTTTATCAAAGATAATGTGACCATATGTGCGTGGGTTTATTTCTGGGCTTTCTGTCCGGTTCCATTGGTCTATATTTCTGTTTTTGACCAGTACCATACTGTCTTGATTGCTGTAGCTTTGTAGTATAGTCTGAAGTCCGGGAGGCTGATTCCTCCAGCTCCATTTTTATTTCTCAAGATTGCTTTGGCTATTCGGGGTCTTTTGTGTTTGCATACAAGTTGTGAAATTTTTTGTTCTAGTTCTGTGAAAAGTGCCATTGGTAGTTTGGTAGGGATTGCACTGAATCTGTAGATTGCTTTGGGTAGTACAGTCATTTTCACAATGTTGATTCTTCCCATCCAAGAGCATGGTATATCTCTCCATCTATTTGTATCATCTTTCATTTCTTTCATCAGTGTCTTATAGTTTTCTGCATGCAGGTCTTTTGTCTCCTTAGGTAGGTTTATTCCTAGGTATTTTATTCTTTTTGTTGCCATGGTAAATGGGAGTGTTTCCTTAATTTCTCTTTCAGATTTTTCATCGTTAGTGTATAAGAATGCAAGAGATTTCTGTGCATTAATTTTGTATCCTGCTACTTTACCAAATTCATTGATTAGCTCTAGTAGTTTTCTGGTAGCATCTTTAGGACTCTCTATATATAGTATCATGTCATCTGCAAACAGTGACAGCCTTACTTCTTCTTTTCTGATTTGGATTCCTTTTATTTCTTTTTCTGCTCTGATTGCTGTGGCTAAAATTTTCAAAACTATGTTGAATAATAGTGGTGAGAGTGGACAACCTTGTCTTGCTCCTGATCTTAGAGGAAATGGTTTCAGTTTTTCACCATTGAGAATGATGTTGGCTGTCAGTTTGTCATATATGGCCTTTATTATGTTGAGGTAAGTTCCCTCTATGCCTACTTTTTGGAGGGTTTTTTATCATAAATGGGTGTTGAATTTTTTCAAAAGCTTGTCTGCATCTATTGAGATGATCATATGGTTTTTCTCCTTCAGTTTGTTAATATGTTTTATCACATTGATTGATTTATTTATATTGAAGAATCCTTGCATTACTGGGATAAACCCCACTTCATCATAGTGTATGATCCTTTTAATGTGCTGTTGGATTCTGTTTGCTAGTATTTTGTTGAGGATTTTTGCATCTATGTTCATCAGTGATATTGGCCTATAGTTTTCTTTCTTTGTTACATCTTTGTCTGGTCTTGGTATCAGGGTGATGGTGGCCTCATAGAATGAGTTTGGCAGTGTTCCTCCCTCTGCTATATTTTGGAAGAGTTTGAGAAGAATAGGTGTTAGCTCTTCTCTAAATGTTTGATAGAATTAGCCTGTGAAGTCATCTGGTCTTGGGCTTTTGTTTGTTGGAAGATTTTTAATGACAGTTTCAATTTCAGTGCTTTTGATTGGTCTGTTTATATTTTCAGAGTCCAGAGTGCTAACCATTACACTATGGAAGCTGTTTATGTTTTCTGTTTCTTGTTCAGTTCCAGAAGATTGTTCTTTTCTAAGAATTTGTCCATTTCTTCCAGGTTGTCCATTTTATTGGCATAGAGTTGCTTGTAGCAATCTCTCATGATCCTTTGTATTTCTGCAGTGTCAGTTGTTACGTCTCCTTTTTCATTTCTAATTCTATTGATTTGAGTCTTCTCCCTTTTTTTCTTGATGAGTCTGGCTAATGGTTTATCAATTTTGTTTATCTTCTCAAAGAACCAGCTTTTAGTTTTATTTATCTTTGCTACTGTTTCCTGCATTTCTTTTTCATTTATTTCTGATCTGATCTTTATGATTTCTTTCCTTCTGCTAACTTTGGGGTTCTTTTGTTCTTCTTTCTCTAATTGCTTTAGGTGTAAGGTTAGGTTGTTTATTTGAGTTGTTTCTTGTTTCTTGGGGTAGGATTGTATTGCTATCAACTACCCTCTTAGAACTGCTTTTGCTGCATCCCATAGGTTTTGGGTCGTCATGTTTTCATTGTCAGTTGTTTCTAGGTGTTTTTTGATTTCCTCTTTGATTTCTTCAGTGATCTCTTGGTTATTAGGTAGTATATTGTTTAGCCTCCATGTGTTTGTATTTTTTACAGATTTTTTTCCTGGAATTGATATCTAGTCTGATAGCATTGTGATCGGAAAAGATACTTGATATGATTTCAGTTTTCATAAATTTACCAAGGCTTGATTTGTGACTCAAGATATGATCTGTCCTGGAAAATGTTCCATGAGCACTTGAGAAGAAAGTGTATTTTGTTGTTTTTGGATGGAATGTCCTATAAATATCAATTAAGTCCATCTTATCTAATGTGTCATTTAAAGCTTGTATTTCCTTATTTATTTTCATTTTGGGTGATCTGTCCATTGGTGAAAGTGGGGTGTTAAAGTCCCCCACCAAGATTGTCTTACTGTCGATTTCCCCTTTTATGGCTGTTAGTATTTGCCTTTTGTATTGAGGTACTCCCATGTTGGGTGCATAGATATTTGCAATTGTTATATCTTCTTCTTGGATTGATCCCTTTTTCATTGTGTAGTGTCCTTCTTTGTCTCTTGTAATAGTCTTTATTTTAAAGTCTATTTTGTCTGATATGAGAATTGCCCCTCCAGCTTTCTTTTTGATTTCCATTTGCATGGAATATCTTTTTCAATTCCCTCACTTTCAGTCTGTATGTGTCCCTAAGTCTGAAGTGGGTCCCTTATAGACAGCATATATATGGGTTTTGTTTTTTTATTCATTCAGCCAGTCTGTGTCTTTTGGTGGAAGCATTTAATTCATTTACATTTAAGGTAGTTATCGATATGTATGATCCTAATACCATTTTCTTAATTGTTTTGGGTTTGTTATTTTGGATCTTTTCCTTCTCTTGTGTTCCCTGCCTAGAGAAGTTCCTTTAGCATTTGTTGTAAAGCTGGTTTGATGATGCTGACTTCTCTTAGCTTTTGCTTGTCTGTGAAGGTTTTAAAGAATTCTCTGTCGAATCTGAATGAGATTCTGAATCATTCAGAAAATCATTCTGAATGATTTGCTCTGTTGAATCTCTATCCTTGCTGGGTAGAGTAATCTTGGTTGTAGGTTCTTTCTTTTCATCGCTTGAAATATGTCTTGCCACTCCCTTCTGGCTTGCAGAGTTTCTGCTGAAAGATCAGCTGTTAACCTTGTGGTGATTCTGTTGTATGTTATTTGTTGTTTTTCCCTTGCTGCTTTTAATATTTTTTCTTTGTATTTAATTTTTGATAGTTTGATTAATATGTGTCTTGGCGTGTTTCTCCTTGGATTTTTCCCGTATGGGAATCTCTGTGCTTCTTGGACTTGATTATTTCCCTTCCCATATTAGGGAAGTTTTCAACTATAATCTCTTCAGATATTTTCTCAGTCCCTTTCTTTTTCTCTTCTTCTTCAGGGACCCCTATAATTTGAATGTTGGTGTGTTTAATGTTGTCCCAGAGGTCTCTGAGACTGTCCTCAATTCTTTTCATTCTTTTTTCTTTATTCTGCTCTGCAGTAGTTATTTCCACTATTTTATCTTCCAGATCAACAATCCATTCCTCTGCCTCAGTTATTCTGCTATTGATTCCTTCTAGAGAATTTTTAATTTCATTTATTGTGTTGTTCATCATTGTTTGTTTGCTCTGTAGTTCCTCTAGGTCCTTGTTAACGTTTCTTGTATTTTCTCCATTCTGTTTCCAAGATTTTGGATCATCTTTACTATCATTATTCTGAATTCTTTTTCAGGTAGACTGCCAATTTCCTCTTCATTTGTTTGGTCTGGTGGGTTTTTGCCTTGCTCCTTCATCTGCTGTGTGTTTCTCTGTCTTCTCATTTTGCTTAACTTAACTGTGTTTAGGGTCTCCTTTTCACAGGCTGCAGGTTCATAGTTCCCATTGTTTTTGGTGTCTGCCCCCAGTGGCTAAGGTTGGTTTAGTGGGTTGTGTAGGCTTCCTGGAAGAGGGGACTGGTGCCTGTGTTGTGGAGTATGAGGCTGGATCTTGTCTTTCTGGTGGGCAGGATTGTGTCCGTTTGTGTGTTTTGGGGTGTCTGTGACCTTATTTTGGTTTTAGGCAGCCTCTCTGCTAATGGGTAGGGTTGTGTTCCTGTCTTGCTAGTTGTTTGGCATAGGGTGTCCAGCACTGGAGCTTGCTGGTTGTTGAGTGGAGCTGGGTCTTAATGTTGAAATGGAGATCTCTGGGAGAGCTTTCACCGTTTGATATTATGTGGAGCTTGGAGGTCTCTGGTGGACCTGTGTCCTGCACTCGGCTTTCCCACCTCAGAGGCCGAGGCCTGACACCCGGCCTGAGCACCAAGACCCTGTCAGCCACATGTCAGGTACGTGGGGAGTTTCTTGCCTTTTGGTAAGTGTGAGGTCTTCTGCCAGCATTCAGTAGGTGTTCTGTAGGAGTTGTTCCACATGTAGATGTATTTCTGATGTGTTTGTAGGGAGGAAGGTGATCTCCACATCTTACTCCTCCACCATCTTGCAGGTCTCTGGATTGCTGTTGGCTGGTGTCCTTAGGGTAGCCAACTTTCTGTGTTTCTGAGCCTTCCTTTTTTTCAAAAGGAGAATGATGAGAGTGCCTATCTCACAACGTTGGGGAGATTAAATGAGACAATGCATCTGCAAGTATTTAGAGCTGTGCTTAGCTTGTAGTAAGCATTCAATAAGTTATTAATATTATTTTAAGCAGCAGAGAATGGGTGTGTTTGGGGAGAGGAGTGGTGGTAATCACAGGCTGAAGAAGTGTGTGAGCAGCAGAGGGAGGACGTGGCAAGCATTTGGTGAACAGCTGTGCGGTTTGTCTGGAGCCCAGTTCACCAAGGCTCCCTTTTTCCGAGTCTGTGTTTTTCAAGGAGTCTCCTCTTGGAAGAGATTTCCCGAAAGGGGCTTCGAAGCAGCATAGAAGCATGTCCTGGCCTGCCTGATAATGTTTCTCATTGTACATGAGCAGATTGGCCTTCTGGTTTATCATTCAGTGTCTTGAGCATTTGGTTGGCGTGACTCAGTCCCCCAGAGTCTCATCATCCCTGAGGGAACTGATAAAATCAAACTCCTGAATGTGCAGAACTGAAGACCAGGCGTTGGACCTGCAGTGACCCCTTGGAGGTGCAGACATTGTGAGGCCTTGCTGCAAACAGAGAACTCGCCCACCACTGTCTCTCTTTCGCCTTACTCTAGCCTTTAAACTTTTAAACAGTGTGACAGACTTAACCCCAAATATCTGGTGGGATTGGGCAGAACATAGTGTGCCAAAGGAAGAAGCCCATTAAATGCTTGTTGGGCTGTAAGGAAGAGTACTAGCTGTTGGTGATGCAATGGGCAGTGGACTGGGGCAGGAAGAGTCGTGCCCTGCAAGCAGGAGTCTGGGTCCTGGTCTCTTCTCCCACTTACTGTGTGCCTTTGGACGAATCCCTTAACTGATCCTCACATGCCTTATCTGTGTAATGGAGATAAAGTCTTTCCCT
>NW_006790200.1:123359-134649 GCF_000442215.2 Lipotes vexillifer | reverse complement strand
TTCCCTACTGAAGGCAGAACATGACTGAAAGCCGTCTTGGTTTCTCTTCTGGCTCTAATACTCATGCCCTGACAAGATGACTCCCAACAAGGGTTGAGGATATTATGGCACAATATTTTTCTACCATGTGGAAACCAAGGTGAGCTACAGGTAGATTCTACCCTCTCCTGCCCTCTGATTGTTTCATGTTTGCTTTCCTTGTTGGTCCATTTGAAATGAAGCTAGGTTGTGTAGGTGGGGTGTTGATGGTGGGGAAAGTGGATGGACATAATTCTCATGTATTGTTCACTATGCCCATCACATCACTGAGTATATGAAAGGTGCTCAATAAACACTTGTTAAATTGAATTGAATATTACTGCCTAACAACCAATTAATTCAAATTACATTCTTACACTAAAGACATCATTTGCCTCATCTACAGAATAATAGTAATAAGATAAACACAAATGAAAAATAAAACTGGTTATTTTGAAGAACAAAAGATGTATTATGAAGGCACTTAGTTCTGTTCCAGAGTTGCATTTATTTAATAATGACTCTTGTTAGTTTATTCTAGGATGTTTTATCATTTTGAAATGATCACCCCTTGCCTCCCCAAATTCATGAGATGGAAAATTAAAACATTAATTTTCGTTTAGAATTCAGCCTCCCACAGCTTTATTGACAAGAATTGGGGGTGTTAATACTGCAAAGTCATCCTTCATGTGATTCGGATAAATGCTGTTTTGTAAGTGGAGGATTCATTTCTTGTCTGAGACTAAACATGGGAATCTATTATACTGGCCCAAAGTGGACAGCCTGTTCTCACATGTGCAAGAATTCTAAAGGTTCTCATTTCATATACACAAAAGCAAAGCAAAGCACACACAGAAACACCCCTTTTCCACTTGTTAGTAATTTCCTAGAATAAGGTTACGGTTGTGATATACTCATATGCCTTCCTTCCTGAATGCATAGGCTGGCAGCACAGACTGGAAATAATTCCTCTGCTCCAACTGATGCTGTTCAGGACTCGGCTTGCTCCCCTGCATCAAGTGTGGCCTTTGTATATAAAAAGAATGCTGTTAATTCACTTTCTAAATCAAAAGATGCACTCTAGAGGCCAGCAGACATGCTTTATTTGACCTGTAGTGTTTTTAAAGCTTAAAATTTGTTGCCAACTTAAAAAAAGATAGTAGAATATGTCTCAAAAATGTGGATCTCAAGCTTCTCTTGAAAAATCATCATATCTGCCGGGAAAATGGCACATGGCTGCAATCAGCGAGCTGAGCAGCACCTGCTCTCTTTAGAGAGGTCACCTGCACACTCACTGCTGTGAATCTCCACTCTTCCTACCTTCACGAACCCTGACCTGCTCGGCTCACCCACAGGCCTGGCTGCCCCTGTAAGCATTTGCATTTTTTTAAAGGTAAAATATATGTAACATAAAATTTACCATTTTAACTATTCTTAAGTGTACAGTTCGATGGTATTAAGCACTTCACATTATTGCGCAACCATCGTCACCATCTGTCTCCTAAACTTTTTCATCTTTCCCAACTGAAACTCTGTTACTCATTAAACAACAACTTCTCATTTCCCTGCCCCTCAGCTCCTGACAGTTATCATTCTACTTTCTGTCTCTCTGAATTTGACTACTGTAGGTACTTCATATTAGTGGAATCATATAATATTTGTCCTTTTGTGGCTGACTTATTTCATTTAGCATAATGTCTTCAAGTTTAATCCATGTAGAATTTCCTTCCTTTTTAAGGCTAAATAATATTCCGTTGTATGGATACACCATCGTTTATCCACTCATCTGTCAGTAGACAGTTGGGTTGCTTCCCCATTTTGGTGGAGTAATGCTGCTGTGAACATGGGTGTTCAAATATCTGTTTGAATCCCTTAAGCATTTGCATTGTTTGGACAATTTTCTTGACCATTTCCCCACTATGCTCTTGTTGCTCCAGCTTTCCTGTCTTGCACTGGTCTCCTCAAGGCAAGGGACTGACCTAAGCTTAATGAATTAAATTCTTTGAGAAGCACTGAAAACTCCTCAAGCCATCTCATGAAAATGACTTAGGTTCTTTAAAATTGTGAAAAGTTGTTTCTGTGGGATTTTCAAAATTTAATGTCACATTAATAAAAATATCTGGAACTAACATTTTGTGATCTATTCAATCTTGAGTTTTGCTATGAAAACTCCTGTTTTAGGAAGAAATTTGCAATGTATTTGGTTTTCTTGATCTGAATGAAGCTTGTTCATATTGCTTCGGTGTGCTGTGTATGCTAATGAGACCTTTTCCTTGTAGGTGCTGATGAGAAGTATAAAAATAATTTAGATTTTATTTCTGAACTTTCAGGTTGCATTAAGCTAGGAAACATGTAAATTTTTCCCACTGAGTGCTAAATGGAAAGGTCAAAACTTTTTGCTCTTCTTTTTGAGAGAGTACTATTGTTGATCTGTTCTTTCTTAATGACAGCATCAGCCTAAATGTTATTATCTGACATAGGCATATGACAATTCCCTTGTATTATTATGAGAACAAAAACTCGATGTCAACGTGCAATTTTGGTTATTTAGGTAGGCACTGGGCCAGAATTTGCATTGCTGATATTTATTTAGCATTTCGCTCTAAGGCAGTTGTGGACATGACTTTTTGAAATCAAGAGTTCAACTAATTATGGTTTTCTCAGGGTATATGTCCAGTAGTGGGATTGCTGGGTCATATGGCAGTTCTATTTTTAGATATTTTTTTCATAACTTTTCTTTAATCATTTGAAAAAGGAGGGAATTTACATGGCATAACAAAAGATATGCAAAACTTAAGGAAACACAATTTTCTTAAATTTCTCAAACTTATTTGTATAGGATTCAGAATGCACTTAAAATGATTAAATGACTTAAGCTAATTCTTTTGTTGTTGTTGTTAGGTTCTGCTTTATAACAAAGTGAATCAGTTATACATATACATATGTTCCCATATCTCTTCCCTCTTTGTCTCCCTCCCTCCCACCCTCCCTATCCCACCCCTCCAGACAGCCACAAAGAACCGAGCCGGTTTCCCTGTGCCATGCGGCTGCTTCCCACTGGCTATCTACCTTACGTTTGTTAGTATATATATGTCCATGTCTCTCTCTCGCCCTAACACACCTCACCCTTCCCCCTCCCCATATCCTCAAGTCTGTTCTCCAGTAGGTCTCTGTCTTTATTCCTGTTTTACCCCTAGGTTCTTCATAACATTTTTTTTTTCTTAAATTCCATATATATGTGTTAGCATACGGTATTTGTCTTTCTCTTTCTGACTTACTTCACTCTGTATGACAGACTCTAGGTCTATCCACCTCATTACAAATAGCTCAATTTCGTTTCTTTTTATGGCTGAGTAATATTCCATTGTATATATGTGCCACATCTTCTTTATCCATTCATCCGATGATGGACACTTAGGTTGTTTCCATCTCCGGGCTATTGTAAATAGAGCTGCAGTGAACATTTTGGTACATGACTCTTTTTGAATTATGGTTTTCTCAGGGTACATGCCCAGTAGTGGGATTGCTGAGTCATATGGTAGTTCTATTTGTAGTTTTTTAAGGAACCTCCATACTGTTCTCCACAGTGGCTGTATCAATTTACATTCCCACCAACAGTGCAAGAGGGTTCCCTTTTCTCCACACCCTCTCCAGCATTTATTGTTTCTAGATTTTTTGATGATGGCCATTCTGACCGGTGTGAGGTGATACCTCATTGTGGTTTCGATTTGCCTTTCTGTAGTGATTAGTGATGTTGAGCATCCTTTCATGTGTTTGTTGGCCATCTGTATGTCTTCTTTGGTGAAATGTCTATTTAGGTCTTCTGCCCATTTTTGGATTGGGTTGTTTGTTTTTTTGCTATTGAGCTGCATGAGCTGCTTGTAAATTTTGGAGATTAATCCATTGTCAGTTGCTTCATTTGCAAATATTTTCTCCCATTCTGAGGGTTGTCTTTTCATCTTGTTTATGGTTTCCTTTGCTGTGCAAAAGCTTTTAAGTTTCATTAGGTCCCATTTGTTTATTTTGGTTTTTATTTCCATTTCTCTAGGAGGTGGGTCAAAAAGGATCTTGCTGTGATTTATGTTATAGAGTGTTCTGCCTATGTTTTCCTCTAAGAGTTTTACAGTGTCTGGCCTGACATTTAGGTCTTTAATCCATTTTGAGTTTATTTTTGTGTATGGTGTTAGGGAGCGTTCTAATTTCATTCTTTTACATGTAGCTGTCCAGTTTTCCCAGCACCACTCTTCAGAGGCTGTCTTTTCTCCATTGTATATTATTGCCTCCTTTATCAAGGATAAGGTGACCATACGTGCGTGGGTTTCTCTCTGGGCTTTCTATCCAGTTCTGTTGATCTATATTTCTGTTTTTGTGCCAGTACCATTACTGTCTTGATTACTGTGGCTTTGTAGTATAGTCTGAAGTCCGGGAGCCTGATTCCTCCAGCTCCGTTTTTCTTTCTCAAGATTGCTTTGGCTATTCGGGGTCTTTTGTGTTTGCATACAAATTGTGAAATTTTTTGTTGTAATTCTGTGAAAAATGCCATTGGTAGTTTGATAGGGATTGCATTGAATCTGTAGATTGCTTTGGGTAGTATAGTCAATTTCACAATGTTGATTCTTCCAATCCAAGAACATGGTATATCTCTCCATCTATTTGTATCATCTTTCATTTCTTTCATCAGTGTCTTATAATTTTTTGCATGCAGGTCTTTTGTCTCCTTAGGTAGGTTTATTCCTAGGTGTTTTATTCTGTTTGTTGCATTGGTAAATGGGAGTGTTTTCCTAATTTCACTTTCAGATTTTTCATCATTAGTTTATAGGGATGCAAGAGATTTCTGTACATTAATTTTGTATCCTGCTACTTTACCAAATTCATTGATTAGCTCTTATAGTTTTCTGGTAGCATCTTTAGGATTCTCTATGTATAGTATCATGTCATCTGCAAACAGTGACAGCTTTACTTCTTCTTTTCCAGTTTGGATTCCTTTTATTTCCTTTTCTTCTCTGATTGCTGTGGCTAAAACTTCCAACACTATGTTGAATAATAGTTGTGCGAGAGGGCAACCTTGTCTTGTTCCTGATCTTAGTGGAAATGGTTTCAGTTTTTCACCATTGAGGATGATGTTGGCTGTGCGTTTGTCATATATGGGCTTTATTATGTTGAGGTAAGTTCCCTCTGCCTACTTTCAGGAGGGTTTTTATCATAAATGGGTGTTGAATTTTGTCAAAAGCTTTCTCTGCACCTATTGAGATGATCATACGGTTTTTCTCCTTCAGTTTGTTAATACGTCTTATCATATTGATTGAATTGCGTATATTGAAGAATCCTTGCATTCCTGGGATAAACCCTGCTTGATCATGGTGTATGATCCTTTTAATGTGCTGTTGGATTCTGTTTGCTAGTATTTTGTTGAGGATTTTTGCATCTATGTTCATCTGTGGGCATATACCCTGAGAAAACCATAATTCAAAAAGAGTCATGCACCACAGTGTTCATTGCAGCTCTATTTACAATAGCCAGGACATGGAAGTAACCTAAGTGTCCATCGACAGATGAATGGATAAAGAAGATGTGACACATATATACAATGGAATATTACTCAGCCATAAAAAGAAATGAATTTGAGTTATTTGTAGTGAGGTGGATGGACCTAGAGTCTGTCATACAGAGTGAAATAAGTCAGAAAGAGGAAAACAAATACCATATGCTAACACATATATATGGAATCTAAAAAAAAATGGTTCTGATGAACCTAGGGGCAGGACAAGAATAAAGACGCAGACGTAGAAAATGGACTTGAGGACACTGGGAGGGGGAAGGGTAAGCTGGGACGAAGAGAGAGAGTGGCATGGACTTATATATACTACCAAGTTTAAAATAGATAGCTAGTGGGAAGCAGCCGCATAGCACAGGGAGATCAGCTCGGTACTTTGTGTCCACCTGGAGGGGTGGGATAGAGAGGGTGGGAGGAGACGCAAGAGGGAGGTGATATGGGGGTATATGTATACATATAGCTGATTCACTTTGTTATACAGCAGAAACCAACACACCATTGTAAAGCAATTATACTCCAATAAATATGTTAAAAAAAAGAGTGCAAGTAATGTTGTGCAGAGAACATTAAACTCTTTAAGAAAACAAATTGTTTTCAAGTACTTACAGAAAATGAAACGTACGAGTTTACAAATAATTTGGCATGCAGATCACAAATCCTTTCATTAAAGCTGGACCCTCATAGCTCCTGTCCTACTACGTAAGGTTTGTTTTAGAGCCTGGCTTGTTTTAGAATTTTCTTGAAAACTTTATGATTGCATTTCTTTAAAATGTTTTATAACCTAGACTTTTAAACTAATACAGCAAACCTTCATCTGAATTACTAAATTTCTGCTGTAATTATTTTTTATTATTTTCAATGTATTTGCAGTTTCACGAAAACACGCCAGGGACTTCCCCTGCAGTCCAGTGGTTAAGACCCTGAGCTACCACTGCAGGGGGCGCGGGTTCAATCCCTGGTCGGGGAACTGAGATCCCCGCGTGCAGTGCAGTGCGGCCAAAAAAAAGAAAACACGCGAGTGTAAATGTGTGTGGGCACATTTTTTTTTGCTGTTGTTGTTAGCGCTGTGGCTTGTGGGATCCTAGTTCCCTGAGCTGGGATTGAGCCTGTGCCCCCTGCAGTGGACTCGTGAGTCCTAACCACTGGACGGTTGGGGAATTCCCTTTTCCTTTTTTTTTTTTTCTGGTGGGGGACACATTTTAAATTTCAAGTTGGCTTAACTATTAAAGCACAGTTCAAGGACAAATTTTGTATCTTAATATAGACATACTGTCTCTTGATAAGGACCAATCTCTTCCTATTTACTTGTTTTAAAACTAATACATTTAAATTTTAACACATGTAGGAGAAATCCCTTAAAAGTTAAGGTCCAAGATTCTTGTCTCATCTAAGTGTTTTGTAGTTTAATGTTCTTTCCACCTGCCCCCACCCCATTCCCCCCAAAGATGTTTGTAATGATTCTAAGGAATTGACTTTCCTATGATAAGTCTTAGGTGGTGCCTTGGATTATTGGTGAGCATGGATTTAGCAATGCAGGCCATTTTTACTACCCAGGGCTGTTTTATTTCCAAGTGACAGATACCGAACTTAAATTGGGCAAAATAGCGCAACTAACTGAAAATTCCAGGGGTGGAATTGAGACCCATTTATGGTGTTCAAAGAATCTGAGAAATTTGTCTTTCTCACACTTTCTACTCATCTCTGCTTTCATCTGTGTTGAACTAATTCTCAGCAGGCTCTCTCCACGTGGAAGCCAACATGGTTGCCAGCAGCTCCAGGAATACATCACCCTGGTAGTTAGCAACCCTAGAAAAAGGAGAGACTTTTTCTACAGAAGCTCTGACAAAATTACAAGAGAGGGATGAAGTTAGTCTTGGGTCACGTGCTCATCCCTGAGCCAGTTACTGAGGTGGAGGAGTAATGAGTGACTGGCCAGGCCTGGGTCATATGATCATCCCTGAACCAGTCATTGTGGTGGGGAGATGAATTGGCTAGGTTTGAGTCCCACGGCCATCACTGTATCAGGGGCTGGGGAATGGTTGGTTAAATTCCAAGTCCTTGAGATGGGTTCCTCATTGGAAGGACAGGGCTGGTGTCAGAAGAAGAAGAAAGATGCGCAGGACATAATTTAGGTGTCCTGAAATCTCTCTATAGGGAAGGGCTGGTTTTACTCATCTTTGTTTCTTTTAGTTGACGACACAAGCCTTAACAGAGTTGCTCAGTTAATGATTGGTGAGAGTTTAATTAAGGAATTATTTATAGGGTGTCAGCAAGGTCAAGGGAAACCACTGAGGAATGACAAGGCACCTCAGGGCCAGAAACTGCTGGAAGTTGTTAAAATCCTCAGACCTAGAAGAGTAATGGGAGGAATAGCTCCTGGAATCAGAGAACAGTGGCTGTGGGAGAGGGAGACCTGACAGGAGCCAAGGCCTTGGGTAGAGGGATGCACTACTGTCAAACGATGGCCTGGTAGGGAAGAAATGGGGAGGATGAATACCCCAATCTCTCTCTCATCCTGACCTCTCTCACATCTCTGCTGTGCTTGATTCCCATTGCGTTCCCATTGCTTGAACCCACTGAGAAGCCAGAGGGCAAGAGAGCCTAGTTCATTCAGTACACAAAGATAAGTCTCCAGGCACCTATGAGGACAAATAGAGGTCATCCCGGTCTTTCTCATTCTCAGTCTTCTTCAGACCTTATTTAAATGCAGATATTTTTAGATGTATTCATCCCCTGCCTCCAACTCCTACCCCAAGCACAGACTATACTTATTTTACTGTCTTAACACCACATGCCTTTGCCAGGGGTACAGCAGAGGTCTGTGTAGGAAGCACCATTCACATCATGTGAATGGCGTCCTCTGAAATCCTGCAGTGCACGGCCTGTTCTGTGGCCCTGTCTTTGCATTGCATTCTGAATTGTGTTGTCTGGGGGTGGGGCTGGGGGTGTGGCCCAAGGAAAGGAGAGAGAGATAGCGCGAAACCTTATTATGCCGTAATTTTAAATTTGGAAATCATGACCTATGTACCTGTCAGGGCTGCAGATCCTGTTGGGGCAAAGAGCAGGAGGACTAAGGTTTCAGCAGTAAAAATAATGGGGTAAGTTGATGAGGGTCCAGAGTAAGGAGGTACTTTTTTTAAAAAAAATTTTTATTGGAGTGCAGTTGATTTACAGTGTTGTGTTAGTTTCTGCTGTACAGCAAAATGAATAAGTTATAAATATACATATACCCACTCTTTTTCAGATTCTTTTTCCATATAGGTCATGACAGAGTATTGAGTGGAATTCGGAATAAGGAGGTACTTTGAAAAGAGGTTATTGACTATTGCCAGAGGGTGGGTGCTAACAGATTAGCTGTATCCAGCCTCATCCAGAACTTCTGGCCTTAGCCTTCACAACTGACTCAACTTCTGTTGAAATAGCCTCTCTGTGTGTCAGTCTTAACAGGATTAAGGGATATGGAATAAACATCTTGTGATATTGTGCAAGAGAGGGCACAAATACAACAGCAAGAGATAATGAAATCACCTTGCACTTAGTCATCCTTGGGGTTGGTACAGGTTTGGGGCCCCCTAGTTGTGATTAAGAACCTTGGCTCACAGGCTTGCTATGCAGGTGAGTGAAATAATAGGTGGGAAATACGGGCTGTCAAGTGTGGTATGAATGAATGTTAGATGTAGTGAATGGACCCATTTTTTTTCCTGTGCTGGTTCCTATTTGGTTCCTAATTCTTTTTTTTCTTTTTAAGTTTTTGGCTGCACCCCACGGCATGTGGGATCTTAGTTCCCCAACCAGGGATTGAACCCACGCCTCCTGCATTGGAAGGCAGAGTCTTAACCACTGGACCGCCGGGGAAGTCCCGGTTCCTAATTCTTAGTCTTACCTTTTTGTAGTGTCTTAGACTATGGGACTCAGGTTAGCTGTGACTTATGTAAGCTAAGACCATGGAGCTTAGGTAATCCAATCTTCTCAAATCCCTACACATCCATGACTTGTGGCTATGTCCTTGTTTTCAGGTTAGAAGTCACCAGAGAACCAGTCCATTGTGTCTGGTGTGTCTTTTCCCTAAATCACACTGGAGGAAAAGTGGTGCCTGCCTTGGATGTGTAACTAATTGGCTTCAATAGAAATAGCAGATATTTACAAAGTACCTACTCTGTGCCATCCACTCTTCTAGGCACTAGGAATATGGGGGTGCCAAAAACAGGCAAGAGTTTTACCCTCAAGAAAATAGAATTAAAGTAGAATTGAAGAGAATTAGAGGTAGGATTCTAATTAAAGTAGAATTAAAGTAGAATTTTATGACTGCTCATATAGAGTAGAATGATGGTGGCACCACATTTTGTTGGATGGTCAGGGAAAACCTCTTTGAGAAAATAGGATTGAAACTTAATTACGAATAATGAAAAGGAACACGTCATGAGAATAGCAGGGCAAAGAGCAGTGCAGGATGAAGGAAGAGCCGGAGATGGGAGTGAGCTTGATGTGGGGAAGGAGTAGAGAGGTCAGTGTGTCAGAGTGTTTGGCCCAGAGGGCAAAGGGGAAATGCTTAAGCTGAGGTTGCCCAGGTGCACCAGGGGCTTGGCAGCCAGGGCAGTGCGTTTGGAGTTTTCATAAGGGTAGTGGGAAGCTATTGATGAACTTTACACTGGGAAATGGCATATTCTTTTTTACATTTTAAAAGTGGTTGCTTTTGATGGAGAACACTGTGGAGGTTCCTTAAAAAACTAAAAACAGAACTACCATATGACCCAGCAATCCCACTACTGGGCATATACCCTGAGAAAACCATAATTCAAAAAGAGTCATGTACCACAATGTTCACTGCAGCACTATTTACAATAGCCAGGACATGGAAGCAACCTAAGTGTCCATCGACAGATGAATGGATAAAGAAGATGTGGCACATATATACAATGGAATATTACTCAGCCATAAAAAGAAATGAAATTGAGTTATTTGTAGTGAGGTGGATGGACCTAGAGTCTGTCATACAGAGTGAAGTAAGTCAGAAAGAGTAAAAACAAATACCATATGCTAACACATATATATGGAATGTAGAAGAAAAAAGGTCATGAAGAACCTAGGGGCAAGACGGGAATAAAGACACAGACCTACTAGAGAATGGACTTGAGGATATGGGGAGGGGGAAGGGGAAGCTGGTACGAAGTGAGAGAGTGGCATGGACATATATACACTACCAAACGTAAAATAGCTAGCTAGTGGGAAGCAGCCGCATAGCACAGGGATATCAGCTTGGTGCTTTGTGTCCACCTAGAGGGGTGGGATAGGGAGGGTGGGAGGGAGATGCAAGAGGGAGGGGATATGGGGATATATGTATATGTATAGCTGATTCACTTTATTATACAGCAGAAACTAACACACCATTGTAAAGCAATTATACTCCAATAAAAATGGTAAAAAAAAAAAAAAAGAATCGACTGTAGAGGGTAGGAGATGAAGCAGCAAGACTCATTAGGTTTTGTTTTAAAAGTAATGGTAGGGGCTTCCCTGGTGGCGCAGTGGTTGAGAGTCTGCCTGCCAATGCGGGGGTCATGGGTTCGTGCCCCGGTCCGGGAGGATTCCGCGTGCCGCGGAGCGGCTGGGCCCGTGAGCCATGGCCGCTGAGCCTGCGCATCCGGAGCCTGCGCGTCCGGAGCCTGTGCTCCGCAACGGGAGAGGCCACAACAGTGAGAGGCCTGCATACTGCAAAAAAAA
>NW_006790200.1:120313-122779 GCF_000442215.2 Lipotes vexillifer | reverse complement strand
AAAAAAAAAAAAAAAAAAAAAAAAAAAGTAATGGTAGTGGCTTGAAAAGAGCCGTAGTTGTAATGGACGTAGAGAAAAGCCAGAGCCAATGTGCGGTCCTGATGGCTTAAAATAAGGAGGGAATCGGAGGAGGGAGGGGACTCAGGAATGATTCCCGGTTTTTATATATAGTGCTTTGGTGGATGGTGATGTCTTTTATTCTGAGCTGGAGAAGCCTAGGGGTATCTTGAGGAGGTATTGTGGAGGTGGGTTGGTGGATCAGAGTTCTGTGTTGCACTGTGTTCCCACAAAATTCATATGTCGAAGTCCTAACCCCCAGTGCTGCAGAATGTGACTATGTTTGGAGATAGTCTTTAAAGAACTAATTAAGTTAAAATGAGGTCATTAGGGTGGGGCCTAATCCAATACTGGTGTCCTCATAAAGAAAGACTAGGACACACATATACACACACACACACACATACACACGGGGAAGACATGAAGACTTAGGGAGAAGATGGCCATCTGTAAGCCAAGGAGAGAGAGCTTAAAAGAAAAACCCTGCCTACACGTTGATCCTGGACATCTAGCCACCAGGATTGTGAGTAGGTAAATATCTGTGGTTTAAGCCACCCAGTCTGTGGCACTCTGTTATGGCAGCCCTAGCAAACTAACATATGTTAAGTTAAACACCAGTTACACCCCCAGTGAGGATAAGTCACCAATTGGTTGTATGGACCTGGAGAGATGGGAAAGCTAGCGAGAGATTTGGGGGGTCATCAGCATAGAGGTGTATTTAAAGTCCTGGGCTGGATGAGATGAGTGTGGGTAGGAAAAGAGGGCCTGTGGCTGAGCCCTGGGTTAGCGAGCGCTGAGCGAAGAGGTGAGCACAGGGAGTGGTCAGTGAGAAGCCAGTGTGTACAGTGTGCGCGTGCTTGAAAAGCCATTTTTGGTCTTCATCTTGTTAGCCTCCTTTCAGACTCATCCCTTGGACCTATTCACCTCATAAGATTCTTCTTTGAATACACAGTTTAGATCTTTGCATCAGTTTCCCTGAGGTGCTTGCTCACATGACATTACTGTTGTTCACTAGAGGGAGGTGACAAAGTGTGCCAGTTTGCCCAGGACTGAAGGGTTTCTGGGATGTGGGACTTCCGGTGTTAAAACCAGGACATTCCCAGGCAAACTAGGACAGGTTGGTCGCCCTAATAAGAGGGAAGCTTTGGCAAGATTTATTTACTTCATCTCACTGGTTTCATTGAAAGGTGACTTGTTTAAAAGAATGTCGTAACTATTGTTAGTATTATCATCTTAGAAAAATGTTCATTTTTTTCCCTAGCAACTATCTAGAAATGGGTGCTTCCACCGTGAAACAAACCTAATAATGAAAAGCAAGTTTGAGATACATTCCTTTCAGTTCCATTATCTCCTATCAGTTTCATTTAAACAAGAATATTATCTTGGCTTGGGTTTGTATTATTAAAAATTTCTTACATTTCAGGGTGTAGGTTTTGAGTAATTATCTCCCCAATGATTTTAAGCATTTGCTTCAGCTAATCCCCTTAATGAACCTACTAACAGTAACTTTGGCATTGTATAGAATACAAAATTGGAGCCAGCTGTTGTTCAATGGGTTTTAGCTGGTTCAAACCTAACAGATGTTTCAAATCTAAGCACAGGACTAAATTGGTTTACCTTAATTACATGGCCCCATTCTGGGTGAGTGGAAGAAAGGAGGTCTTCCAGGTCTTTGGATGCCGTAATGATGAGCACTCCTGCATCACCATCCTGAATACTTACTACTTGTTTGCGTCTCGCTGGCGCAGCTCAGTTCTTAAGCCCAAGCCGCCCACCGCAACTGGCTCTGCCTGCCTCACTCTATCTGCTACCCGCCATCTCTCGCATCCTTCTCAGCGCCTTCCGGGACTGGGCGGGTAAGTGTTGGACACATTCTCGGCTCCATCTGACCAGTGCATCAGCCCCATGTCACATGTCATGGGCATAACTTCACACTCAAGCAGACGGGCTGCTGCTAAGGCCAAAACAGCCTTAAAGGTTAACGGGGCACTTCCCTGGTGGTGCAGTGGTTGGGAGTCCGCCTGCCGTTGCAGCAGACGCGGGTTCGTACCCCGGTCCGGGGGGTTCTCAATGTGCCGCGGAGCGTCTGGGCCCGTGAGCTGTGGCCGCTGGGCCTACGCGTCCGGAGCCTGTGCTCCACAGCGGGAGAGGCCAAAACGGTGAGAGGCCCGCGTACCGCGGTCCGGGAGGATCCCACATGACGCGGAGCGGCTGGGCCCGTGAGCCATGGCCGCTGAGCCTGCGCGTCCAGGGCCTGTGCTCTGTAACGGGAGAGGCCACAGCAGTGAGGCCCGCGTACCGCAAAAAAAAAAAAGTTAACACGGTTGGGCTTCCCTGGTGGCGAAGTGGTTGAGAGTCTGCCTGCCGATGCAAGGGATGCGGGTTCGTGCCCCGGTCTGGGAAGATCCC